>NC_060272.1:133561511-133590081 GCF_021613505.1 Equus quagga
CAGACTCACACACACAGCCCCACAGGTACACTCAGACTCACACACACAGCCCTACACACTCATCGTACTCATCCCAGGTCCCGTGGGAATGCGCCTCACGAGATGTGAGCAACCGTGTATAGACAGCACAATCTCAGGAGCCGCCAGACGCTCAGGAAATGGGCCCTGGGGCCAGCATCACTGACATGCTCCTGCGACGACTCAGGGCAAGGGAGCTGGAGGCTTCCCGGAGGAGGGGATGGGGCTGGCCCTGGGGTGGGGGTGAGTCACCACGTGCCACCGAGAGAGGAGGACACATGGGCACCGAGAGCCACAGAGGAGCCCATAGAGGAGCCCACAGAGGTGACAGAGGAGCATGGGCTGGGACCCCAGGAGCCTAAGGACCCCCTGGAGACTGAGGTCCCAATGGAAACACAGCCCCAGAAATGCTGGAGCAGGAGCGTGCCCTAAAGAAGACTGTGTTTCAGTCTCCAGCATTGTCTTTTAGGTAGTCCATTTCAACTGTCATAAATCATAATCTGAGCGAGCATGTGCAAAATCATGATGTTACCATATGTTCACGTCTGTCCTGAGAGAGCTGGAACCATACACGCACTCACGCATGCACACATGCGCACACCGTGCACACACCCACATGCACACAGCGCTTATGGTCTCCATGAGCAGGGCTCTGCTCCCCCCGCCTTCACCAGCATCCCTCCACTCCTCCAGGGGCTCAGTCCCAGGAAATAGCTCAGTCACGTATGACAGGAACTGCCCGAAAGACCCACCAGCTCTTCAGTGGGAACCCCCGAAGACAGTTTGCACACTGAGGTTCCGGGAACCCCTCACCTTGCTGTTCCCTGGAGCCCTGAGTGTTACCCAGACCTAACCAGGGCCACCTGAAATCAGACGTCTGATTCTCAGCAGATTCTGCCCTTGCCACCCTCTAGGAGAGCCCACGAGGCTCTGGGCGTGGACCTCCTTCCTGTGAGCAGGAAGCTCAGCTCTTCTCACCACAGGAGGTGGTGGTGGGGTCTGGGGTCTGGCATCGACGCCTGCATGGAGACTACAGGTGAGTGGGGTCATTTCCTTACAAATGTCTTATTTTCTAATTGATAAATGTTACTTTTTAAATAATAGAACCACAATGGATAAACATCACTTTGTTAATCACCAAACCATCTCCTAAAGAGCAGGTCAAGAAAAGAAGATTGAGTTCTAGAAGCCATTAAAGAACAGAGCTAAAAACGAAAACCAGGATAGCTATGGCGCCAAAAATATGGGAAAAAGAGACCCTGTTAACTGGTAGAAAGCATTTCTCATAAATAGCTCCCGGAGCGTGAAGCATAGAGAGCTGGAGGCAGCTGTGAGGAGCCACTGGACTGACCCGTCTCAAAGGCCCCGCTCTGTCCTCTGAGCCGGTGTTTCAGCCTCCTCTCCGTTGCCAGCTGTGTGGATTTGCTGTTCACGGCTGACCTGTCGTGTGTCCTAACAGCATCCACCTGCCGTCCGGCGGTACCACTGTCAGAGGTGGAGCTGTGCTGGGCCCTGGGACTCCTTGCCACCTCGACCCTTCCAGCTGCCAAGCCAGACACTCACCACATTAGGACACCAGCCTTGAGCACGCTGTGCCCAGCGATGGCATAGGACAGTGTGTCTTGTCAATCGTCTGACATCTCACCACTATTTTCCCGGTCACCGCGGCACCTGGAAAGCTCTAGGAAGGCCAGCCTTGATGTGCCTCCAGGGATAAACGCTCAGCCTTCTAAGCAGCAGAGGGGCCCGCGCTGACCAGGCAGGCCAAGACGTGCAGGACTCGGGGAGCCACCGGACGGCAGTGGGGCCATGGGCGAGTTCCCTGGCCTGGCCAGGCCTCCTGGTGACCAAAATCAGACAGTGTCACTTATGTCGTGAGCAAGGAAAGTGTCCAGATGTGGCTGGCTAGAGGTAGGCGACAGCAGCACCGTCCTGGACTGCTGGGCATGGAGCATCATGTGCGCAACTTGACGATGCCCCTCCTGCCACCCTCAGGCAGTGCACTGAGGGACGGCGCCACCTCCAGGGTGATGAAGCAGCTCTGATGTGACAATAACTTTTGATTAACTGGCACTGCTAGGCCCTTTCATGCCAGATGGCCGACGGTGATGACAATGGTGTGAACACGCCCAGCACTTGCAGAGGCTTGTTGTGTTGGGAACAGGAAACCCTGGTCACGCATTCCAATTTGAAACAGCCACCTTTGTTACCAGCATTATTACAGGCCACCCTGTGCCCCCTCAGGTCTTCTCCTGGCCCATGGAGATGGGCAGTTTTGTTCCCCAACCCAGGACAGCAGACAGCTGGGCAAGGAGCCCCGGCACTCAACTAGAAGGTTTCTCACGTATCCCCCATGTTAACATCGTTACAGCTCAGAGAGGCAGGTGCCATTTACATTTGACAGCCCTCAGACCGTTAGACAGCAGAACCCAGATTCAGGGCCTTTGTAATTAGGGTGGTTGGATTACATACAGATCGCCCAGGTTAATTCAAATTTCAGGTAAACAAGTAAACTTTAGCCTAAGTATATTCCAAATATCACATGGGACAATGTTTTAATCTGCCCTGTCTGGCACCCTGTTGTAACTGATGTTGCCCCCACCATGTTGAAAGCAGGTGGTTGCTCATGGGCTGGGGTGTCTTTGCTGGTTGCCGGCTGGGCCGAGCCATGGAGATCAGAGGCCCCACAGGCTGGTGGCTCCAGGCCGTCTGCATCACCGTGGAGGACTGGCTGAGGCTCCAGGAAGGGCTGTGAGCCGGCCCCGGGCATGACTACCTTCCTGGGCACCAGGTATGGATGCTCCAGTTCATGATGGCTGTGGACACCCCCGGCCTGGGAGTGATGCAGGCTGACGTCCGACACCAGGGGAGGGTGCCGCCCCCAAGAGTTAATTGGAGGATGATTCCTCTGACTAGAGTTGGTCCAGGCATGTCCAGACACCTAAGCCTGCCACATCCAACAGACAACACGGCCCCCAGAGACGAGCTGGACTAACCCCTGGAATCCATTCTTGTCTTTCAAACCTTGACAGTGGAAGCCAGGATATGTGGGGCAAGAATGGCTCCTGTCCAGGAGACTGGGGCTCCGAGAGAGGCTTTCTTGTGCCTGGATTCCTGGCTCCATTTGTTCCTCGCAGGAGAAACTTCCTGTCGGCAGGGAACACAGTCTAGGATGACCCTGGGCACCCCCATTCCCATAGAAACTCCTGATCAGAGACGAGCAGAAAAAAGCCAGACTCTCCGGGGACAACTGATGGAGAGCAGAAAGCCAGAGCTGGCTGGCAGGTCCCAGTGCCCGGGAGCCGCCTTGTTGGCCGAGTGTCATCCCCCTCAGAGCCCGGCCGCCCTCCACCTGTGTTCTGGAGACCATGGAGGGTGTTTGCCTCGGGGGCTGGAGAGAAACTGGACAGTGATCCGCCTGGTCGTCCAACCTAACATGCGGAGATGGAATAACGACCCCCACAGGGCATCTCTGGTGAGGACCTGCAGACCAGAGACAGGGCACAGCTTTGGATTTGGGGGTACAGGGAGACGTAAGAGAGCTCCCTCGCTTGAGGCCTCCTGTTTATAGGGGGCAGTTGCGGGGGGAGACGGGAAGAATGGTCCCCAACATTTTCTGAACGTGCGCCACTATCAGTGAAAAGATGATAGCACACGTGTGCGTTATCACATGTAACTGCTGGATTTACATGTTACGTACATTACAAAACACACACATGGACTTTTAAAGGACGAGGCAAAGCTGAATGAGTATTTTTCAATGTTCTGCTAAAAATGCCAGCCTTAACCACTGCCTAGTACCCAGTGGGCAACACACCATGGGTGAGGTTCTCAGTACCGACACTGGTTGTGAGTGCCCCTCTCAGCTCGTTCTTGCTGCTGCAATCTGGGGGAGGCCTCCGTGAGATCTCACAGACAGCGGATGTTTCCACGCTGTCAGCTGTCTTCTCGTTCCCCAAGAAGTGAGGGGATAGTCTTCATTCCGTGGTTTTGGGCCATCTCTCCCTCGGTGGGGGTAGGTGCAGTTGGACAAGATGATGCAGCCCCTCATCCTACCTAACCAGGTACCCGCCCGAGAGTGGGCACGCACTCCCAGTGTGCGCACCGGGCAAGGCTTTTATTCTTCAGATAAAAAATGGAATTGGCAATGCTGACTTTTTCCACATGAACCCTCCACTTTGGAGACCACGGACACAGCAGGTGGCAGCCACTCCCGAGTTCCCTGGTCCTGGCAGACGGAGGCAGGCGAGTGCCGAGTGGGATTCTGTTGTGGCCTCTTTGTCATCTCATGGGAGCGCTTGGCAGCGAGCCCCCCAGGACTCCCCCACAAACACGCCCTGACTCCAGCCCCAGCTCCAACGAGGTGAGGGGAGCGTCAGTTCCCAAGATGCTCAGTGGCCTGAGGTCTGCTTGGGGGTCTGCGCCCAGGTCTCTGCTCTGCAAAGCCAGCTCGGGTCTTCACTGAGCGGCCCCAACCTCACCACCTCGAATGTGGAACCTCTGCGCACACAGCATGGTGCTGCCCCTCCCATCACCCTCCACTCCCTGGGCCGCTGCTGGCTTGTTCATCTTGCTTAAACTCCTCAGGCCTGCATGCCCTTCCCCAAGCATCTCATCAAGCAATTTTTGTGTGGTCTCCTCCTGAGAAGCCAGCCTTGAAGACGGCTCTCACCGTCCTCACCCATGGTCCCCACCCTCCGTGCAGCCCCCTCCCACACCGAGTGGTGCTGACCTGGGTCACCCACAGGACATTGCAGATGTGGCCGTGCGTGACCTCCGAGGCTGAGCCACAAAGACATCAAGTCTCCTGCCTGGCTGTCTTTGGGACTGCTCACTCTGAGGGAAGCCAGCCACCACGCCGTGAGGATGCTCAAACAGGCCCGTGGAGAGGCCCACATGGCGGGGAAGTGACGCCTCCGGCCGACAGCTGGCATTGCTCTGGAACTGGGTCCTCCAGCCCCAGTCATGTCTTCAGATGAGACCACAGCCCAAACCACCCAGCAAACTGCTCCCACATTCCTGACCCCCAGGAAACAGGAGAGATGGTGAGCATTTACTGTTTTAGAATTCTAAGCCTTGGAGTAGGTTGTTATGCAGCAATAGACAGCGGAAGGAGTCCACCCACCCGACTAAGAGAAGGAAAAGCTCACTTTCTCACGTACATGCATACCCACATGCATGCATACAGAGGTATTTTTAAATGGGATAATACTGCACCATGTGTGTTATTTAAGGTAACACGAGCTGCTGTCTTTAGTACATCCTGAATCTGCACAGCTAGACAAGACGAAAGCGTATTTCTCAGCACAGTAACATCCACATGGGTGGTTCTCCTCTGAGACTTCAAAACTCAAGACAGACTGATGGACCTAGAAGCATGACCGACTGCTCTGCCCCCATCCCGGGTGGGGGCAGTAAGCAGCTGGAGGCAGTTTCCAGCCTGTGCTGGCGGGCTGTCTCCCACCCCTGCCGACCCTCCAGCTCTAAGCTGCTGTTGCTGCTCCATCTCCACCTCCGCTCCCCTTTTTTTACCATTTGTGAAGTAATGAAAGCTGAGAAATGGAAGAAATGCTTAAACCTTTGGAACCGATCACTTCCACTTCTGTCTTCAGCCTCCTCAGAAACGACACGTAATAAATCATGAATGTGAACATGCTGGTCAAGGAAACACCCCACATAAGACTAAACAGGCTGTTGGCGTGAGTCGTTGATAATAATCACAGTGTCTGGAATTTTGGGGCCGGGAGCTGGGTCCTCCGAAACCAGCCAACGTGCTTACTGGCCCACTTTCCATCAATGTTCACACACCAGCTGGGAAGGTGCCGCCCAGTCAAGACAGAGGCGAAAACGCCCCCCAGCCCGCCGTGCTCTGGAAGGAGACCTTCAGGGAGCACCAGGCTGCAAAGAGGACGAACCGAGCAGGCGCCCCCAGGAGAGAGGCCTGCCAAACCTCGCCGGCTCAGCCTGGCACCCGCAGCGTTTCTCCTCCCATCACAACACTACAGCGCTTCTCCGTGTCTGTCATTCCTCTCTCTCCCTCTCCTGTCCTCCGACCTTAACCTTCTTTTGAGTGTTCCTACAACAGCAAAACTCACGCCAGCCCTCCAGGCCGAGATAAAGTGGATGGCCCGAGAGAGGGAGAGATGCACGTCAAGGGAGATTCAGGCTTTTCCCCCCAGGGAGAAAGATTATCTAGATCCCTGAATTCACTCTGTCCTTTCGCTGACTTGAGGGGACTGTTTAAATCTTCACTCCTTTAAAATAACAAGTGTTGGGGCTGGCCCCGTGGCCGAGTGGTTAAGTTCGCGTGCTCCGCAGCAGGCGGCCCAGTGTTTCGTTGGTTCGAATCCTGGGCGCGGACATGGCACTGCTCATCAAACCACGCTGAGGCGGCGTCCCACATGCCACAACTAGAAGGACCCGCAATGAAGAATATACAACTATGTGCTGGGAGGCTTTGGGAAGGAAAAAGTAAAATAAAATCTTTAAAATAACAAGTGTCGGCATCGATGTGGAGAAAAGGGAACCCTGGTGCATTGTTGGTGGGAATGTAAATTGGTGCAGCCACTATGGAAAACAGTATGGTGGTTCCTCAGAAAATTAACAATAGAACCACCATATGATCCAGCAATTCCACTTTGGGTATTTCTCTGAAGGAATTGAAATCCCTATCTGGAAGAGACATCTGCAGCCCCATGTTCGTTGCGGCATTATTCCCAGTGGCTAAGACATGGAAACGACTCAAGCATCATGAAACATGGGATCTCTACACAATGGAACATTATTCAGCTGTAAAAAAGGAGACCCTGTCATTTACAACATGGATGAACCTGGAGGACAATATGCTAAGTGAAATAAGCCAGACACAGAAATGAAAAAAAAAAAAGCTACATGATCGCTCCTATGCGGAATCTAAGAAAGTTGAACACAGAGAGGCAGAGAGTAGAACCGTGGTTACCGGGCTGGGGAGGTGGGGAAATGGGGAGATGCTGGTAAAGGCACAAACTGGCAGTTATGCAGGACGAGTAATTCAGAGCTCGGTGTGCAGCACGGTGACCGAGGTTAATCATACTCACCGTGTACTGGAAATGGGCAGAGAGAGTCGATGCGGGTGCTCGCATCACACGCCAAAACAGTGACTATGTGAGGAGCGTGCTCATCGGCTTGCTTGCAGTGATCGTTTCACTATGTGTACATCAAGTCACCGTGTTGTACACCTTAAATACATACAGTGTTTTAAAAAATTTTTAATTTTAAAATAGAATAAAATGACAGTGGCTCAGGTGGAGATTTCGGGGGCACAGGGGGAAAGTCCCCACATAGGGCCCGTGAGAGTGTCACCGTGCACAGCTGTAGACCTAAGATATCCTGGATACTAACCCCCTACATCCATGCTACTGTCTGCCCGTGGTGACTCCAGGTAGCCAGGAGGATGTGGGTAAACAGAGGCAGGCTCTTCGTCTCCTGGGACGGATCCACCCTGCCCCAGCCTTGGCCCCACTGGGCTGGAGGGGGGCAGTGGCAGGAAGGAAAGGGACCACTCAACTCGATCCATCCCAGAGATCCTGCCTGTGAGGCACCAAGTGTGGCCGCACAGTTCGCCTCAAGAGGGGGGCCACGTCTCCACCCCCAACTTGCAATGGCCTCGCGACACACCTCCACTGATAGGAGGGGGCCAAGGTGACACTCCGTGGGGAAGCTCGGGATTGAGAACCCGGTGGAGCAAAGCCATCCCCAGCTTCTTGACAGATGGAGGAGTCCCCGGGACCCCCACCCAGCATGTGCCTGGGCCCAGGTGAAAATCACACACAGAATCGAGAAGAATTATAAATGGCTGTGTCTACATCCTGGCATTTAGGTTTGCCCGTGACACAGTGATGGATAACTAAAATGAAGTCCAATTAGGAGATTCAGGTTCAGCTGGCTGTGAACGTACAGATCTCTTCAATTTTCTTTGCCAGCACTGTGCTCTTCAAAGCAGCTTCTAGAAGCTGGAAGGGCGAGCTGTGGGAGGAGGGGCCGGGTGCCCTGGCGTCCAGCCGTGGGTCTGTTCTCTCAGCTCCGTCAGGCCCCGGACAGCCTGTGATGTCTTCTCTGCCACACAGCAGCCTCAGTGAGCCCCCGGCTTCACCCCTGCGACCTGCCATCACTCTGAGACACGACGCCCAGGGAGCCTGGTGGCCTGAGAACGCTGGCTGGGACTGGCCTCTTCCCTTGTGTTATCTGGTGCACACAGCAGACCTCCCAAACTGCCACCAAGCCAGAAGGTCGTCACTGTCACTCAGATCACGTTCTAGTCTCTCGTGCAGGGCGGCCAAGACCAATGCTGGATGGCTGGAGCGGGACGTCTCGATGGCCTCTCACTCATGCGTCAGGCCCTGGCTGGACTGGACACTGGACAGGGGAGTGGACAGCCTCCGATCATACTCTCTCTGTCTCTCTCTGTCTCTCTGTGTGTGGCTCTCTCTCTTTGTCTCTGTGTCTCTCCATCTTTATCTCTCTTTGTGTCTCTCTCTGTCTCTGTCTCTATCTCTCTCTACATGTCTCTGTGTCTCTCTGTCTCTCGCTCTCTACATGTCTCTTGGTGTCTCTGTGTCTCTGTCTTTCTTTCTGTTCTCTGTCTCTGTCTCTATTTCTCTCTACATGTCTCTCTCTGTGTCTCTGTGTCTGTCTCTCTCTCTACATGTCTCTTTGTGTCTCTGTGTCTCTGTCTTTCTGTTTCTCTCTCTCTGTCTGCATCTCTCTCTACATGTCTCTCTCTGTCTTTCTCTCTCTCTGTTTCTCTCTGTCTCTCCACGTGGTTTCGCCCCCTGGCGCCCTCAGAACCCAGGCTTCTTACACAGAGGCTCCCTACACAGAGGCTCCCAGAATGAGGGTCCCCAGAGAAGGGGGCACAGTTTTGTGGCCTCTTCTCTCAGAGCCTCCAAAGTCACCCAGGGCCACAGAGGCCGGGCACATTCAAGGGCAAGGAGCCTAGACCCATCTCTTGGCTGGAGGACTGTCAAATAACTTGTGACATGTTTTGAAACCACACACTGCCACCCTCCCAGCCGCCCCACGGAGCTGTGGGGTCCCCAGGAGGAGGTGTCTCCCAGAATCCCCGGATGTCACCCTCCCCCCACACCCTTGGCTGATGCAACAGGACCCTCGCCCCGGACACAGCTGGACCTGGGAGGGCGGAACAGAGTGCCTCACGGATCCTCCTCCGACCTGCACACCACCTCCCCAATCTGCAGGGCCCTCAGCGCGCCTTCCAACCTCCACTTCCGTCTGGCTGGGACCCACGTGGAGGGGACATCCTCCAGCTCCCCTCCCCGGCCCTGTCTGCTGACAAACAATATTTGCAGAGAAAAGAATGAAAACCACATCAGTTTAGGTTGCTTGAAAAGGAATAAATACATCTTTGTAAAGTAACACCCCCTCAGGCTGAAATGATATAAAAATATTTCCCAAAAAAGTGGTTTTGGCTACAAATATGAGAAAGCCCATCTCAGAGGAACTTAAACAATAACGGCATTTAGTGGTGTCACAGAAGAAACAGTCAGAGCTGGTGCCGTAGCTGAATGACGCCATCAGAGCCAGGCACGTCCTGACCTTCCATTTCCATTCTCAGCACAATGGCTTTTAATCTTCATACTAGTCACCTCCTAGTCACAAAATAGCTACCAGAGCTCCAGGCATTATGCCAGCATCCCAAACTGGAAGGAAGGGGCAGAGGAGAAAGCCTATTGAGGCTGCAGCTGATTCCTTTTTACCTCTCATTGTGCCGAGCAGGGTCCTGCGCACCCTCTAGAGCAATGGATAGCTGTGATAGACCAAAGGGGCTGTGGGAAACCTATCTTCTCTGAGATCAAGGGCTCTCTGCCTGCTATGTAAATACAAAATTGGGTTCCTCTGGCAGGAAAGGAAATGAGTGAGAAAGCAGTGTCTTCCGTGAGTATGATGGGGCAGTGGACGAGAGTTTTCTAGATATTTAACTGGCCTCCTACTTCAGGCAGAGTCTATGTCTGGAGTTCCTAAATAATGTTAAATCTCGATTATCTCTGGAATTAGAGAAGGAAGAGAGTGAATAAGTAAGCAATAAGGCTAACAGTAGCCCAGCACCTGAATCCCGCATCCCACACATTCTTCTTGAGCTCTAACAACACAGAGAAAAGTGGTGTCATGAGTTTCCACCCAGTTGCCACGCAACAGAACCTCGCGGATGCATTGACGGCCTGGCAGCCCCTCCCGGGCAGGTGAGACAGGCGCCAGGTGGACGGAGGCAGAACCAGCAGCAGCAGCAGCAGGAGGCGGCGGCCCGGCCTGGGGGATGACCGGTGTGAGCAGACCTGCAGCAGCTGAGAGCACGCTGTCCTCTGGGTCTCAGAGCTGCTCACACTGTCCCTCTGAGTCTGTGGTCTCATAGCATCTGATCCCCTTCCGTCTCGAGGGGAGCAGCATGTCACACGGAGGCCGTGAGTTCCTCCAGGATCTCCCCTTGACTTCAGAGCCCAGCCTGCACGACTGCCCAGGAGTCTGGCTGGTCTCTCTGGAGGGCCTCCATCCCACCAGCGAGGTCACACACCTGGCCCGTGGGCAGGCGGCCCCCCTCCAGAGATGCCCAGTGAACGGCCCAAGGTGTCCAGGCCTCGCTCCTGAGCCCCTCGGTTTTCCCAGCGCAAGGTGTCCACGCGAGGTGGCGTCCTCACGGGAGTCCGCTCTTCCGCCAGGAGGAAGCGCCTACACTGGGGGAGAGTCAGACCGCTTCCTGCTGTCTGGTCTCCATCCTCCACGGCCCAGCCGGGTCCCCGACGAAGTCACCGAGTCCAAAAACCCTCCTTCTGCTCCCATCCTATTAGCTTCCCCAGGGTTCCTGCCGCTCCCCTCTGCTCTCTGACCCTCTACCTCGGGATGTCGTCAGCCAACACAGAGAGGGCCTCAGGTGTGCAAACGCAACTTGGCCCAGGACAGGCCGAGGGTGGTGGAGACACCAGCCTCCTCTCCTGGCCTCCCACCCGCCCGCATGCCCACTGCAGATGGCGCGTCTGTGGGGCTGGGTCTGAGCCCCTTCTCTGAAAACGGTGTGGGCCTTTCCCAGACTGTGTTCCATCTTCTCATCCCAGCGGTCACACTCAGTGCAGCTTGCAGCTAAAATATTGGACATGGCAGCACGCCCAGGATTTCCGCTGTTTCTTTGCGATCCCTTCTCTCTCCCTTGGTGCTCTCTATTTGACGAGACGCCGTTCTCATAGTCTCCGTCAACTCCTCATGTGTATCTCAGGCGGCCAGCCTGGAATGCGTGTCTCATGAGGGCTGTGTCTGGGCTTCCTCGGGGCGAGCTCCTGCCGTCGGCCCTGTGCATGCACCATACTTTCTCGTTTCTTTGCTTACATCCTTACTATTTTTGTGGAAAACTGGCATTTTAAATAGTGTAAGGTGGCGACTCTGGAAATCCCACTTCCCCCCGCTGGGGTTTGCTGTTTCTGTTTGTGTAGTGACTTTTCTGAGTTGATTCTGTGGAGACTGTATTCTTTGTCGTGTGGCCAATGAAGTCTCTGCTTGGTTAGTCTCCAGGCGTCAGCTAGTGGTCGGACAGAAGCTTCCTAAAGCACCTGGGACAATAAGCCCCAAGTCTTCGCCCAGGGGCTCTGCACACACCAGGACGTGCCTCCAACACTCAGCCAGGCAGCTGACAGCTCTGCCTTAGCCTACACTTCCTGTGGGCACAGGGCCTCCAGCCAGCCAGAGGGAAAGCTGGGGGCCTGCTCAGGTCTTCACTGAATGTGCACAGAGCCCCGGGCACATGAGCAACCTTGTGCATGTGTAACAAATTACCCAATCTAGGCACTTAAAACAGCACCGCCTTGTCATACGATGGTCCACAGTCTCATGGGTCAGGAATTTGAGAGGACTCGGCTGGTGAGTACCCAGTGGGGTCTCTCCTGGGGTTACAGGAAGTTGTCAGCTGGGGCTGGAGTCACCTGCAGGCTTGACGGGGCCAGACGTCCAGGTGGCCCACTCACCTGGCTGGCTGTTGGTGCTGGCTGCCAGCCAGGTGCTCAGGGGGCTGCTGAGTCCTGCTCCTCCACCTGACTTCTCCCCGCAGCTTCGGCTTCCAGAGCATGGTGGCCTCAGAGGGCCCTGACTTGTTATTTGGCGGCTCAGAGCCCCAAGAATGAGGGCTCGGCCTTCTGTGGCTAGCCTGGGATGTCACTCAGTCCCTGCAGGTATTCTCCGTGGGTTAAAGCAGACACGAGCCCGCCCAGATCCGAGAGAGGGGACAGAGACCGCCCCCCCATGGGAGGCAAGGCAACGATGAGCTGCCGTGTCTTGACACTGCCACCAGTGGCCGTTCCCGCCATCCTCTGGTGTCCGTGTACGTCTTGCCTCCCCAGCAAGGCCATCTCTGGAAGGTCCCTGGGTGTCATTCCCCATCTCCCGCAGTCTGTCTCCGACCTGAAACGTCACAGCATTCCCCTGCTTGTCTATCTGCTCATTTAGAGCTTTCTTCCCTCTCTCTTTTCTGTGGGGAGGAGGAGCCAGCACAAGGATCCTGTCTGTGCACTCGGCCTCCACTCCCAGCCAGGGGCGGAATACGTGCTCAGCAAACACACAGAAGGCGTGGTGCCCATGTTCCCAGGATCCATGGCATGGTGCGGTTTCTCTGCACCCGCCGTAATCCACTGAGGACACCTCTGGCCTTGAGTCTGGCTGTTGGCCCTTGGTCCACTCACTTACCCTCTCTGAGGGTTTCCTTGTCCACATGTGGGGTTGCTGACGGGAATCTCGTGTGAGTCCCAGCACAGGGCCTGAGGCACGGCGGGTGTGCCATACCCTCTATGGTGTGGGTTCTCCATCAGTGCAGGCCCGAAGAGCGGGCTTTGTTTCATAGTTTTGTACAGAAAATAACCTAGGGTTGTGTTTTTGCCCTCCTGCCAGCCCCCTCCCCTCTGTCCCATTTTAGACCTCATACACTATGTCCCTGCTTTGGGAATGGTATCTGCTGGGGTGCAGGGCCATCAGTTCCATCACATGCCCACCTCCAGGGTGGGAGCCCCTCACAGCTTGTCTGAAAACCTCCTCCGGCTTCTGGCCAGTCAGGGGCTCCCCTGCGACATGCCCCACGGTGCCTGAGGACTGGAGCTGTGACCGTCCACTGGTGAGGAAATGAGATTCGCGTCCGTCCGGAAGGGCTGGGGTCTTCCAGAGGCAGGACACAGAGAGTGATCTGCTCCCAGACCAGCTGCAGTCTGCATGGCCCAGATGGCCCCACTCCGGCGAAGGGGATAAATTCATCTGCTCCCAATTTCCTCTTCAGCGCTGAGCTTCCCGGCACCCGAGCTCAGTCTCCCAGAAGACTAATTGCTTCCAAAACTCAACCCAGGCCAGTTTCCACCCCCAAGTGCTTTCCATGACTTCTGTGCCTCTGACCATCAGGGGACCCCCGCACCCCATGCAGGTGGAACTCAAGTTAAGCTTCATGGAGACTCAGCAAAACACAGAAGGAGGGGGTTTCCCCATCAAAGGGCTCACTCCGGGCCCAGGCCGCGCCGTCTCCCAGCCCCACGCCCACTGTCACCTACGGCCACTCGGGGGCACGGCCGCACCAGGGCCCACCCTGGTGGTCACCATCCTTCCTTAGGGTCTCCTCTATCTGGGATTCACAGCCTCTCTCCAGAGACCAACATTTTGTCCCCATGGATATCAAAGATCTATTACCCTCTCGTCTGAAACAGGCAGCATGTTAGTGTCCACAGTTCCAACTCCCCAGAGGCTGACATCTCCAGGCAAAGGTACCTCCCTCCTTCCATGCTCCAGAGTTTCAAAATTGTCCATGACGACATCTTTGAGTTAAGCCTGTGAGCGAGCTGACAAAGAGAAGCCCCAGTTTGCAGGGCCATGCATGACTTAAAGAGCACAGAGATGTCTGTGGAGCCACCCACTACTGCACAGAGAGCCGGGCCACGGGGGGTGGGAGCTGAGCTGCACTGGGGTCCCCAGGGGACGTGGGCTCAGAGTGATGTCTCTCTCTGAGGGCCTGGAGGCGGGTTCTCGGCAGCTAACCTTTCCGGAGAGGGGAATTGATTTTGCCTCCTAAAGATGATGTCGCCTCCCGTCACACAGCAAAGGCTGGAGGAGGGGGCGAGCCTGAGAACCTGTCCCTCCAAGGGGCCAGGCAGGGACTTCCCAAAGAGTCCTCCTTCCATCTGAGATGACTCTCAACTTTGGGGAGATGCACATGTTCTGTTGGAGAAGCGTGCACCGACCAAAGCCATGGATGGACAGGGATGGGGTGAAGGCTCTCTGGGTCCCACGTGCGCTCTGTCCAGGCTGGATGGGGAAGCTTTGGTGGGCGGTTTGCTGCCTTTTCTTGGTGGCAGTCCCTGCTGTGTCATGCAGGCTTCCTCCTAGGCACCTGCAGACAGCAGAGGATAGGCTGTGACCACAGCAATGCACCTGCAGCCCATGCACTGGGACTGGCAGAAAGCAGCCCCAGGAGGTGGCAGCACCTGTGTGCAGGTGCCCCTGCCCCTTCTCCTGGGAGGCCGTCCCTCTCCAGGAGCTGGCCCAAACCGGAGAGCAACCTGCACACGGGACTTCTGGCAAGTCTTCATCCGAACCCTGTGCCAGAGCATCTCGGATTCGGCTCCACCCTTCAGCCAGGTCTCCCTTGCTGGCATGGTCCCTCCATTGGAATAATGAAATCTCCTTTGGCCCGATACGTTTGGGAAACACCGGGAGCATCCCATTGGGCTTCACCGCCCAGAATGGAAGAAGTTGGGGTGGCTGACAGCAGATTCTTGGCCAGGACTGGGCAGATGAAACCCGTGTGTGTTGATGGGAGTGTCAGCAGCCTGGCCGCTCTGGAGAGCACCTGGCATGTTCTTACGGAAGGAAGAGCTCACCTCGCCATGACGTGGCAATCCAGCCCCCTGGCATTCAACCAGAATAAGTGAAAATCTGTGTGTCCACCCCCCGAAGACTCATATAAGGATTCTCAGAGCAGCTTTACATGTAAGAGCCAAGACCTGGAAACACCCAATCCACCAGGTAGACGGGAAAAGTTCTCCGAGTGTCTAAAAACGTGCGTGTAGGATGCTGAGCAAAGACGAATCAATGTCTTCAAGGCTGAGCACCAGAGGGTCGTCCCCACTGATGCCACAGGGCAGGGGGAGCCCCAAACCCCCATCCCCATCAGCTCACATAGCTGTGCTGCCTTTGCTGGTTTACAGGTTGGGATACACGAACACTATGTGTAGACAAGACTGGCTGAAAAATAGGCCCCAGAAACAAGCTTGCGTTTCAGTAGGGACCTCCCGGGAGGCACAATTCCTGACCTGGCTGTGCCTCTGTGGCTGGGCTTCCCAGACCCAGGGCTGCTGGGGGACAGTTCTGGGTGGGTCCTGCCCTCCAGCACAGCAGCCCAGGGGTCCTGTCGGTCTTTCTCCCTCTGCAGCAGCACCTCCCTCGCTGCCTTACCTGCTCTCGTTTCCATCCCTGGAAGGTCAAAGCCACTTAGGGCACTGGGTCCAGAGAAGGAAGCAGAAGGAAGCGGGGAGCCTAGGGGCTGCGATGAACTCCTGGTCGAGACAAGCGGCCTGCAGAGCCAGCCTGCTGCAAAGCTCCAGGCCCTGACTCCACAGGGCTGTGGGACAGGAGAGACGCCGAAAATGCACAGATCACTGAGGGGCAGTCCCCACATCCCTCTGTCCAGCCCTCTCCCTTCTCCTGGTTTCTAAAACCCGTCATCCCAGAGCCTTCTCAGACCTGACCCACCCTGCTTGCAAAGAGAGAGGCGTAAGGTTCTAGGACAGACGCCCGGAGAGGCACGAGAGCTGCTAACGACCTGGGGCTTGGGCCCCGGGGACGTGGATCCCCAGCGAGACGAGGGCTGCTCCACAGGCTCTGACCAAGGTCTCCCAGCCATCTCAGCACCGAGGGAAAGAGGACGAAGAGGAATGTTCCAGACAGGGGGATCTTGCCTCACGAAACCAGAAAGAGTAAGTCAAGCCGCGTCAGCGGCAGAGCCTCGGAGAGGCAGCCGCGCCCTCGGTCACCTCGTGGGGCCGTCATTCCTTCCCCCATTTCACCAACAGCACGAGCCTTTGGATATGCAATGGGGTGAGGCAGAATTCCAACTTGGGCTGGCTGCCGTTTCACACAATTAAATGAAAGCAAGAGTTGGTAATTGCACAGTGAAAATGAACATGTAGACCCTCTGAATAAGTGAGCCCAGAAAGAGCACCCTCTGCAGACCACGGGATGGATATACTTTCTGCTCTGAAAGCAGAAGCGGTGCGCCACCACACAGGGACACTTACAAGGGGGCAACACTGCACGCAGTTGCACCATGGCTTCCAGGACTCACGGGGCAGGGGGCTGACAGGGATATCTATGCAGAATTCTCCTACGCAGAATGGGCATCCCAGGGCTGGGGCAAGGACCTGAGCCACAAGGTAGCCACCCTCTGGAAAATACACTTAGACTGATCGCTTCTGCCCTCCCCTCTAAACTGGATCTGTTCCACAGCAACATTCTGCTGCAGTCTGTTCTCTGCAGTGACTGCAGATGCTGCTGCGTCCATAATAAAAACCGCCCGTGGGCCCCTCCGTGGCCTCTCCCCCGCTCGGCTGCCCTCCCAGGGCGGCCAGGCCCCATGCAGCCAGCGATGCCCCTTGGCCCTAACACCATTAGCACGTCCACAGGGCGGCTTTGCAAATCACCGTGCTAACGAGGAAGGAAATAGCCCTCAGCACACACAAGGGGAGCAGCTCCAGCCCGAATGAGCCCACCCTCTGCCCATGTCCCACGGAATGCTTTTGGGAACAGGATTTTTTCCTTCAAATTCGGGTGCATGGCATTTACAGCCTATGAAAGGTAGAGTAAGGACTTCAGTTTTCTCTCTGAGCTGAGAATATTTGCGGTTGAAGAAGTGAGGGCTGTGCATGGGAGGTCCCTTAGTAAACATTATTACATCAGAGGGGAGATCCTGGGAGTGTTTCAGAACATAATCCTGCTTGTGCCTCACCGACTGCTTTCGGGCTGCTCACTACAGGCATGGGAGAAAATAGCAATTTTTCTGAACTTGACATTATATGCCGAGAATCTCAGTGCAGGATTCTACACCAAACCCTGTCCATAGTAAGTGTGGGGGAGCACGGTCATCTCCCTTTCTGGGCTGTACCACTTCCCGAGAGCTCTCAGAATGAAAGAGTTTGAACAGATTGTGGCAACAGATGGAGAAAATCACCATCTGATCTTGACATGACGTGGAGAGAGAGAGTTCGATGAACAATAATTAGAGAAACCACATACAGCCAGAGAAGGCCACGTCCACACAGCGAGGTTCAATGTGGGTCAGCAGAGGATCAAACCCAGAATGGGGGAAAGCCTGTGAAAGGGATGGAAGTGAATTCTGAAACAGGGAAAGGAGCTGTTCCCAAAGCTTGCTGTCTTTCTAGGAGATTGCGTGCCAGTTTGCGACCTTTCACATCCTGGTCTCTTCTAGGTTCCCATAGAGTCTCTGAGCTAGGCGTATTCACCGTTTCTAAGAAGTTTTAAACCTGCAAAGGAATTCACCAGTGTCTCAGGGTGCACACCCTCAGCTGCTGTGACAGCAACCAGGAGACGGCCAGCACCCAAGCCTGTGCTGTGGTCATCGTGGGGAGGGCCAGGAGGCGGGCTGGGAGGGGCTGCAGCAGGGGCTTCACCGTGTGGGCAGCTTCTTGTCCTCAGGTTGGGATTTGCCGTGTTCTCAGTACCTTCTGTATGCTTTAAATACTCACAGTAAAATTCAAACACTTGTAGCTGGAGTTATCCCAGCGCGTGGCCCACACAGGTGCTTGGCTGAAACAAACAGTCATTAGGGGTCTGTGGGCTTCTACCTTTAGGCGACTGTCCTGGTAAAGGAATGGATGGAGCCCTCACCTCTCGCAGACTCTCAGGAAAACCCTTTGTCTGGGTGCTTGTGGCTCCAGATCCGGAGGAACCGGGGGAGGGGGTGAGCTGAGATGCGCCCAGCGCGGCCTGTGATGGCGCGCGGGGCGGGGGGGGGGGGGGACGTAATGCTTCTCCTGACGTGAGCCTGGAGCCTGAGACTCGTATGTTTAAAGGCTGATGGAGGGTTGCAACTAAGTAAACAAAGGCCCAGTTTCACCTGGCAGGCAAATACCTGGAGTCATTAAGGAGTATCAGTGCATTTAACTTATTAACTGCAAACACAACAGGCGGAGACCATGCATGCTATGTCCAATAAAGAACATACGGAAACCAAGAGCTGAAAGACGTCAACAACATTCTGGAAGCTGGAAAACAGATGGGCGAACGGCACCAACTTGGCAGACCAAGAGAGCAGAGGTCAAGAACCAAGAGTTTTGCCACAGAACCCAGGAACTGGAGACCTCTGAACATGGTGATGACGTGAGACCAATAACTGGAGAATCGGGTGAAAATCTAAGAAACAATGAGACTCGCACGTCCACTACCCATTCTGTTACTTTCTGTCCTCAGAGATGCAGGGGCCGGAGAGGGCGGGGGCACAGAAGCGAAAATCCACTGTGGTGGAAAAGGAAACCCTCCAGCTCTTCCTCGATTCAGCCTGAGAACGGGCAGCAGGCATATGCCCACCTCTACCCAGGCAGGGGGTCAGGGGGCTCTCACAGGAGTGGGCAGCCAGAGAGAAAGACTCATTGATACAGAAAGTCGGGGCCAGAGAAGCGTCTAGTCCCTGCCCGAGCGCTCCACAGTGAGGCTCCAATGACTGCTCAGGAATTCAGCGGCTCAGGCATGGTTCTGAGTGTGCAGCCCAGTGTCACCAGGGGAATCCTCGCAGATGAGAGAAAGAAAGAAATCAACCCGCCCAAGAAAAGGAACCTGGAGGAAATAGAGAAAATCACATAGAATTCAAAAATTCCCCAGAAAACTAAAATCAAGATCCTCGGAGAAAAGAGATGATAGGGTATCCGTGAAACAAAAACAAGATACTCTAATAAAGGAAACTTTGAGGGCAAGAAAGAGCTCTTGGAAATTAATTCAGATGGTTAAAATAAGGAAAGTGATGGAAGGTTCAGAGACAAGGTGGAGGGAAGGGACAAGACGGACAGGCGGCAGAGGCTGGGTCACCGGGGGAAAGCTGAGAGAACTGGAGAAGCGGTCACCGAGACCAGCGTCTGAACAACAGGGTTACGGGAAGAAGAATCAGAGGAAAGGAAATCGCTGTTAAAAAGGAATCCATGAAGTTTCCCTCGGAGTGAGAAAACAGCGATGAGGACCACCCCCACCGAGGCATGTCATGAAACTGCAGAGAGTCGGGGCGCAGTGGAGACCCCGTCTGCCCCTCCCGCGTAGGGAGCACACTCAGTCAGCCCTCCTCCTGTGGTCTCCTATCGCCTCACCCAGAACACTCCCTTCCACACTCTGGTCACCAGGCGTGGGGGTTTTCCCCACCAAGCACTTCTCTGCGACTCCAGCCAGGTGTCCTGCAATTCAGCTCAATTCTGACACCATCCACCTAGAGGGAGCGTCAGATCCCACAGGTTAAGGGCTCAGTCCCACAGGACTGTGCCCCACCCGCCACTGTGGATGCCAGTCCCAAGTTCAGGTTGTCACCTGTGCTTCTGACCTACAAGCTATAGAGCAGAGGTCCCCACATCCCCCTCCTTGGGTTGGATTAACTTGCTAGAGTGGCTCACAGAACTCAAGAAAACACGTTCACTTACCAGTTCCTTAAAGGAGATGATAAAGGATACAGATGAACAGCCAGATGAAGAAGTGCACAGGGCTCGGGCTGGGACCGTCCTGAGTGCAGGAGCTTCTGTCCCCACAGAGTTGGGGTGCATTGCCCTGCGGCATGTGGATGTATTCACCAGCCTGGAAGCTCTCCAGACCCTATGCTATTGGGATTTTCTGGAGGCTTCCTCACATAGGTGTGATCGATTATCAACTCCATTTCCAGCCCCTCTGCCCTCTCTAGAGAAGGGGGGGAGGGGCAGACAAATCCCAAGCTTCTAATTGTGAGTTGCTCTTTCTGGTGACCAGCCCCCATCCAGGAGCCCACCCAGAGTCGCTCTTTAGAACAAAAGATGCTCCTAGTGCTCTTATCACCTGGGAATTTACAAGGGTTTCAGGAGCTCTGTGCCAGGAACAGGGATACTAACCAATATCTATTTTCTATTATTTCACATGGGGACAAAGAGAAGATTCCAACCAGTTCCGGATAGAGACAGGCCATGGACCAAGGCCTGAGAATCAGGATGGCCAACATCGGCAATGCCAGGAGCTGCTAGAGAAGGAAGCAAAGGCCTTCCAGACGTTCAGCGTAGAATTCTGCTCTGACCATGAGTCTCACCAGGGCCCACTGGGCGGGGGTTGCTCCATCAAAACCAGGCAGCCAGCTAAGAAAAGCAAGATGCAGGCCTACTGGACAGGGGTCCAGCCCAGGAGAGAGGCAGTTCTGGCTGGGACAGGAGACAAGAGGCCCAGGGCCCGCCTCGTGCCGGGAGTGGGGCAGAAGGCGGCAGCTCTGAGAAGCACGTCTCCAGGAAGGAATGGGTCACAGGTGTTGAGCAGCATCACACGGATGGGACAGCAAACCTCTGCAATGGTGGAGCCACATGCTCAGAAAGAAAGGGCATCAGAAATGCTGGGAAAACAGCAAACTGAGCAGTGCCATCACTTGAAGGAATGGGGAAAGGACAAGGACAGAGTCTGCTTGTCCTGGCCTTGGGGGCATTCTCCTCTGAGGCCCAATTGGTGGCCCCAGGACAACATTGCCCTACCCAGGGTGGCTCCGTCCGTCACTCATTCTGTGAACAACAGCTACAGACTTGAAATCACCATGTGGTCATTCTGGTTGTTCTGTTTCTTAAACCCACTTGTATAGATTCCAATCCAGAAACTCGAAATGTAAGAAATGAGCCGTGACAAGTGCATAGGAGCAGAGAAGAAGAGTGGGAGGAAAGGGGCGGGATGCTCAGGGCCTTGTCTCTCCTCCCACTCAGATGACACTGCCCACGCAAATGAGAAAGTAAACACTCGAGCCCAGTGTCTGACACACTAGCAGCCGACGGGAGAACTCACAACAGTACACGTATTTTTAAATTTAGGGGAAACGGGGGGCAGGTGGGTGCTGAGTCCTCTTTCATCCCAAGAAGCCGCCAGCTCCTGTCTGATGCTGATAAACCAGGGACTAGGGACATAGCACCTTCTGTGAGACCATGGAGGCAATTACCAGAATCTAAAAGCGGTTTCTCTGGGGCTTAGAATAGGAGGCAGGGTGAGAAATTTCTTTTAATATACTTCAGTGTCATTGGATAGAATTGTTTTGACCTTGTGCACATGTTACTCAGATGGTGATTTACAAGGATTTGCAGAAGAATGAAGGAGAGCTGTGGTGTGCACGCCGAAGGGCGTCCACGGGGGACGTGCGGAAGGAGATTTAGACCGCGAGTCCCACTTTGAAGTAACTAACAGAGAGAGGGAGAAATTGATCCCAGACCTTTTCACAGGGCACGTGCGGACTGACATGTGTGCTAGAGTGGGGCAGGCCCGGGAGAAAGAGGCCCAGAGCACGGGATCCATCGTCCTAGCATGTTGGGGAGGGAGGAGCGTGGTCACTTATTATTTTGTTTTCTTCTGTTTCATTTGGCTCCTTCTGACGTGTTCGCGTAATCGTTTTAAAGCATAAATAGACAGTTCTGCATCCTAGAGCGCTTCCTGTTGAAACTGACGTTTTTCGCTCGCATGTCCTTTTAAATGTCTTATTCACTCTTGTATTTTGCCTCAAGAATAGAAAATTTCACCTTAATCTTGGTTAAAACCCAATTTTGACAAACATCCTGTCTTTCAGAATGCTTCTGGTTCTGTTGCACAAAACGCCAGCCAGGCTCTCTGGAGCAGCAGGAAGGGTGGGCACTGAGGGGGCGTCCCATCCCCCATGGAGTGTGGGGACAGCCCACTGGCGGGCCGAGAAGGTGGCAGGTTTGATGGCCTCATTATGCTTAGACAAAGGCCTGATTAGAGACTACTTGTTTCTGCTGGTGATTCCAGAATCTTCCAGGTAGGTTTTTTCATAAAGTCTTCTTTCAAAACCGGGTCACAGCAGGTAGGTTATTGTCATCTGTGGGCACGTGATGTGTTCATTCAAAGCTGACTGTTTCCTCTATCCCGCTGGGAAATAACAACACAGTATACTCAGCGTCCGGTCAGTGCCATCAAATGCCGACAAAGGATCTTGAGTGACTGGAAGAGGCAGGTGCAGGGACGCCTTCCAACAGATGACAAGTGAAGCTCAGCGATGCTGGGAGAGGCAGGCTGTCGATGGCCGGAAGGCCCGCGTGAGTGACGTCGAGGACAGAGAGAAGAGAAAATCACGGGGTGACACGATGGTGCTGTGGCCCTCAACTTTTCTCTTTGAAAAATCTGCTTCTTCCGACCCTCCAAATCCCTAATTAATCAGCCTGAGTCACTCAGGTCCCTGTCCCAGGTCCAGGCACCAAGTAAACGGGCAGCCCAGGCAGGCGTGACCCGGGGACCCGGGGCAGGTGGCTTACCCACCTCGTGGTCCCATTGTTGCCCACGTCTCACAAGACCTTCTGACGTGTCTAGTATGGTGGGCACCACCGGGAAGTCCCAATTCCAGGTCCACACCCTGCCTCGGAGGGGCACCCCAGTGCGGAGCACACGGAGCTGACCGCCTCTGGCTCCTGCCAGGAAGGTGAGGCCGGGGCGCCCTGCCTGCGTGTTTGTGCTGGGAGGCACAGGCCCTGGCTGTCAGGGACCGGACCCCGCCTGCATCAGGAAGGGTGCGGCCGGGGCGGGGGCTCCACCTCAAGGGAAGTCGAGCGCACCATCGTTTTTAACTACATAACACTTTCCTTTTTTTGCATTTCTGTGTTTTTCAGTTGAGGTATAACTTACAAGCGTGCAAGTGCAGAAACCCTCAGGGCAGACCTCAGGGAATTTTGGCAGCTGTATACACTGGGCTGACCACCACCCAGGTCCAGACGACAAACCTTCCCACCCCCAACGGTGCCTTCTCCCCTCAGAACCTGCGCCAAAGGGATGGCAATTCTGACGTCCGTCACTATCGACTATGTCTGCCGTTCTAGAACTTCACGTCAACAGAACATATGATGTGGGCCTCTTGGTGCCTGCCATCTTTCACCGAGAACCACGTCCGAGACACTCATCCATTTCCTCGTATGGAGCTCCCCCCTTGTCACTGCTGAGCAGTATCCCACCGCGTGACTACCCCAGGATTCTCTGATCTCTCTCCTGTTGCTGTCCACTTGGGTGGTTCCTAATTTGGGGTGATCACAATAAAGCTGCTATGAGCGTTCTGGTACATGTCTTTTGGTGAGCAAACCCACTTCATTTTGTTGGATAGATACCCAGAAGAGGAACTGCTAGGTTATACAGCATCTGTCTGCCCAGCTTTAGCGGTGCTGCTAAACATTCTTCCCAAGCGGCTGCACCAGTTTGCACTCCCAGCAGACGAGGCCGAGAGTTCTGGTTGCTCCATCTCCTTGCCAACACAGGGTAGTTTCCATTTTAGACACTCTGGTGGGCGAGTGGTGTTCCACTTACATTTATTACAGCACTAATTACACTACAGGGGTGGCAGGTCCTAATTGTCCACCATATCTATTCTCCCCTTCCTCAGTGTAACAGACTTTTAGCTGGGCACACAGTCACTCAACCCCATGTCCAAGCCCCTGGAAGCGACATGCACCCCATGTCTAGGTTCTGGTCAATGTTATGGGACAGGGGTGATGTGTGCACGTGTGGGGGTGCCCTTCGTCCCGCCTTGGAGGGGTGGTGACATCAAGATGGAGGAGGGCAAAGCTGCTGACGGTGCTGGCCCGCCTGTCGAGCTCTGGCAGTGTTATACAAGAAGTAAATAAACTCCTATCTTGCTTAAATCACCGTATTTTAGGGCTCTTCATTACAGCAGGAAACCCAGCCTCTAAAAGAACGCACTGTGATGACTCACTTACCCGCTGGCTCTCACACAGCTGGACCGGGTTGTTTCTTGTCTGCTCAGCACCTCTGTCCACTGGGGAAGTGCTCCTCACCCAGCCCCATGGTTCTGAGAGCTTATCGACCACACCCCGCCTCAGGCGTAGGCATGTGGCCCAGGTCTGACTGGTTGTGGTTCTTCATCCCTAGCTGGGGTTACAAGTTCATGGGATGGGCATGAGACCCAACCAAGTCAACCAAAGTCCCTCCACGAAACCATGGCGAGAAAGAGTCTTTGTCATCATTTCAGATTGAGGCGGCCAACACCCAAGCAGAACCAGAGCCAATCAGAGAGAAAGAAGGAGAGGAGTGAGCTAGAGAAAAACCAACAATGGCATCTCAGCCCGTGGATCTAGCTGGACCTGCAGCCCTTTTAGATGTAAGGGAGCCAAGAGTTTGAGCTGAACTACTGTCACTTACAACCAAGAGTCCCATCTCCTTCATTGATAAACATGTTTGAGGGTGATTTTATACAAGCCTTGTGCTAGGTGCCGGGAATCTGAAGTCCTTTCTTTTTAAAATACAAATTATTAATCGGGACAGACTTTGGAGGATCCATCCAGATGGAATGGATGGGAAAAAAAAGAGTTACATTTTCCCCACTAACCTCTAACTGAAATAAAGCATTTCCTTGCAGTATCGATGCAGGCAAGAGAACACAGTCATGTCAGCAGAATGTGCAACCTGGCCGCAGTAGAAACCTCAGATGTTTTCCCATCACTTCTCAAATACTGGGCAGCTTATCACCACTTCTAAATTATTAGTTCTCAGACCTGCCGCTTGAGTGTGTTACCCAAAGTGTAAATAATGAAGCAAAGGGATCACGTTTTCAAATATTTTGACAGCCGGATTTCAGTATAATTGGTTTCCTTTCTCATCCTGTACCTTATTTTGCGCATTTAAAAGGTTACTCTGAAAAGAGGCCAGTAGCTTTCCCCAAGCTCCAGAAGCTCAAAATGAAGACCAGACTCAAAAGAAACAGACCAAGCAACAATGTAGTGGACCCTGGTGCAGCTGTAATTGGGAGATGTGGGGTGACATCACCGTGGCAGGGGGAGCCCAGCCCTGCCCTGCCTGGGCCGTGGCTGCGGTTGGAATGAAATGGCGCTGGGCTGAGTGGCAGGGTAAGGCCTGATGGTCCTTTGCCAGAGGCAGCGGCACAGGGCAGAGCACTAGCAGCGGGCCATATTGGTGGCCTTTGGGGGTCAAGAACGTGTTGCTGGTGCAGGTCAAGTGAGGACGCCAGCTCTGGTCAAGCTGATGGTCAGCCAGGGCAGCACGCCAGCAGCCTGTTCCGTCGTCCCCGATTCTCACTGTCCCCTGGTTCCAACTGGGGCAGTGTGCAGCCGCTTTCGCCAGCCCCGCTCTCTGGCATATTTACTCTCCACGAGTCTGAGTATGGAAGCTGGGGTGGACAGAGTGTGCGGGACAGCGAGCTCACACCCCTTAAGCAGAGCCAGAGAGTGGCCTGGCAGCTAAAACGCTGTGCGAGACGCCCAGCACAATGACGGCCTCGGCAAGGCCTTCAGGGAGCCGTGGCCTGAAGCAGCTTTCAAGAAAAGAGCCCTTGGTCCAGCGAGGGGCCCGGCAGGGCAGTGGCCCAGGAGGGCACTGGGGTCAGCTGGACTCCTCTCTCTCCAGCTGAAGAGGGCGCTCTGACAAAGAGGTGGCCGGTGGAGGCCTGGGGGACCCTTTATCTTAGGGACGCTTTTCTGGGGTCGGGGAGGGACAGTGAGGGGCGGGGCACAGTCACGCCATCAGCAGCCGCAGCAGCACTGACGGCGGAGGCCCGGTTCCTCGCAGCCACAGAGCCCTTCATGGTCACGTTCAAAGGACATTTCCCCGGCCCTGGAAGCAGACAGAGGCTCCCAACACAGGACTCGGGCTCCACCAGGGTCCGCTTCTCCAGGGGTCGCCCCTTCCCTCCGCCTTCCAGCCATGTGCTCACAGGCCTGGGCGCCGGGGCCGCATCCGCAGGTCCGGGGAAACCCAACACACCAGCTCTCCTGGAACACTCCCAGCCTTGCTCAGACACTCCCCATGTGGGCCATCTTAAAACCTCTCCCAGCCAACCCCACACGTGTTCCGCCGCACACCCGGAACAGAGGTCGAAAAATGGTGCTTCTCCCGCGTCCGCGTGGGCCGTGGCGGAAGCAGCGTGGAGCCCGTGCGGCGGGAGCTGCGGTACCACGTGTTTCTTCATCCGGGTTTCAGGATCTCCTGGATCAGCTGCATACAGACGGCGCCAGCCTTGAACGTGGCCTGAGTATCCAGCCCTTTGGCATTTCTGGGGAGGCTCGGAGGCAAATTGGTGGATGTGCTGTCTGGGATACATTCAAATTAGTGTTGGAGGGCAGCGGGAGTGGGTCAGAGGTGACACCAGATCGCCACCGTGCGGGGTGGATGGGGGGATTTGTTCGACTATTCTTACGTACATGTATAAAATGTCACTAATAGAAGGTGAAACAGCGACAACAAGAAGGAAAAGACAAACAGGGTCACTTGTGTGACATTGGAGTTCGTGCTCCAGGGAAGGCCACGTTTCTGGAGGCCCTCCCAGATGCCAGGTGGTGGGGACTGCGGTCATCTCATGGAATCCTCTTTGATCTCGCCTAGCAGTGAGCAGACAGGCTCAGAAAGGTGTACGGCTGTCGCCCGTCCTGAGGCCGAGCGTGGGCTCCAGGTGGGGCGCGCTGAGTCTGTTGCCAGGCGCCCTTCACTCTGCACACAGTGTGGGATGGAGAGCGGCCCGTGTGGCCGTGGGCCGCCCTTTACCAGGTTAGAGAGGACGGCCCGTCTAGCAGCTGGGAGGGGCTCCAGCGCATCCCCCACTCGGCCCCCTCCAGCAGCCTCCCGCTGCTGCCCCAGAACCTGTCTAGACGCTGGACCTGAAGGACGTGCTCCTGGGGGCGGCTGGCTCCTCTGGCAGGCAGGTCTGCCAGAAAGCGCTCACAGCGAGCGGAAATCTACTCTCTAATCTAATTTCCACCCATCTGTCCTCATTTTGCCTTTCCTAACCCCACGGGGTAATCCTTCTTCCCCGACAGCTTTACAAATATTTGATGCCGCCGTCCTGTGCGCCACACATCGATCTTCCAGGCTGAAGGTTCCTAGTCTGTCAGTTACCCTCCCGCGGCCTGTTGCTGGCTGTCCTTGGGCACCACAAGGGCACTGTGTTCTAGACATGTCCAATTAGGGAGAGTACAGGTGAGCCCTCCATCTCTGCAAAGCTCACCTCTATGGATCCTGAGTGGGTCCCTCCGAGGGTGTAGGATGCTGTTAAAACAGCCATGCCCTAACCCCTTCCTGTCAGGTGTCAGTCCGCATGGGAGCCGGAACGTAGATTCAGTGACGCCCCCAAGTAGAAGGGAGCTTGGAAGGGACATCTCCCCACTTTCCTGTACAGTCGTCAGCATTGAGCTTGGAGCACCAGGGCCTGCGAGCTTTTCCCACAATTCTCTCCCCTGTGCTCAGGCAACCTTCCAGGTGGCGGCTCTATCCTCACCCTGGGGAGGACAGGACAGGGCTCCCAAGGTCACCTTGGAAGCCTTGGAGCCGAGATTCAAACTGGAGTCTATCAGAATCCAGGTCATGACCCCCTCACAGGGGGACGGGGTGAGCTCCCACCCACCCCTGCCTGCACCCGCAGCCTGGCTTCGCCGTCTCCCTGGCCTTGGCTTGCCCGGGTCCGGTCACTGGCCCTGAGGCCCGGCTCTCGGGGCCCCAGCACAGAAGGGCAGGAGGCCCCTGCAGGCAGCTGGGGCTCTTGGGCCCCACTCATCATTTCTAAACTTTCGCTCCGGCTCTCAGCAGGCACGGTCAGGGTCAGTAGGAAGTGGCCTCGGCTGCCCGGGAGGGAGCTGCAGCCCAGAGAGCTATGGCCAGGCCTGGCAAGGGAGACCTCAACTCCTCATGTGCGGAAAGCCCAGCTGGTTCATCAGGACCTGTGCCCTTTCTTGGATCGTGTCCTTCAGCAGGCCTGCTGGCCGGGCCACTAGCTGTCCCAGGCCCGTCCATTCTGCCTCCAGGGCAGAAGGGAGGCTGCCGGAGCAGTCTATTGAGAGCACCCAGGTCCCCACACCCGTGCATTATTAGCACAGACATGTCACCTGGGGCCACACTGGGGCCCTTTGCCTCCGGTGCAGAAAATGGTGGCCACTTAGCAAACAGTTGACATAGGGGCACAGAGGACCACAGAAAAACCTACACTGAAGGAGGTAACTGCCGGCCTCACCCTGGGAGATGGCAGGGACTTGCTTGGAAATGTTCTTGCTCAAAGTCAGATTTGCTTAGAAGCAGAGGAGCGAAGTGTCCTGGGCACCCACGGGCTTTGCCCACATGTTTGTGCAGGTCAGGCGCCCAGCAGAGCTGCATGAGGGGGTGCAGGAAACCTTGAAGATCTGGAAAGGGCCTGGGAAGAGCCTGGTCAGGCCAGGCTCCGGAAGGGGCAGGCTGGTCCATTAGGAGGTGGTGAGGAGGGGGTAACTGGGTGTTTCATCAGAATGGGTGCTGGACCCAGCAGAGGCCGGGCCATGGCGCGGGGACAGTCTCT
>NC_060272.1:133590481-133739645 GCF_021613505.1 Equus quagga
TGGCGGGGCCCCGCGGCTTCTATTTCTGTCGCGGAGGCCGGGGCCCCGCGCGCAGGACCGGAGCCGCGCACTCAGACAGGTGGGGCAGCTCGCGCCGCGGCACAGTGCTGCAGGCCCCGGCTTCCTTTAGGGTTTGGCTGCCTGGTTCTAGAAAGAGCCACGGAGAATCACCAGTTTGGGCTCGGGCTGCACCTGTTGCAGGCGGCTCGTGAGCTGCAGGGGGCTGTGTCCACTGGGGTTTTGCCCGTGTAAACATGGAAGGGAGAGTTGGGTCCTCCTCTTCGTTTCTTTAGTTTCCTATTGGGGGTGGGGGTGCGTGGGAGTCTTTAGGTGGGCAGTTCACTGAGGACGAGGCCTGTTGTCAAGGGCTGGGCCCGGCCTCTGGAGCGTGTGCCGCGCTAAGTTGCTCTGCTTTTGTTTTGAAAACCTCCCCTTTTGCTGAGCACATCCAGGCCGTGGGTGGCCAGGTGCCCGCAGGCCAGGCCAGACCTGAGGCCTGTGGCCAAGGGGCCAGCCCTCCTGTTCTGAGTCTATTCAAATCCACTAGGCGCCACCGAGCGGAAGTTTCCTTTCCAGGGAGTGAGGTGACACTGGTGGCCTGTCACCTCATATCTACCCCAGGCCTGGGGCCTGCCTGCTGGCTGCCTGGGCGCCGTTATTTGGGAATGTTTACTGTGTCCCAGAAACAGGCTGCCTCGGCCAGCGCTGGGGCCAGGATTCTAGAAGATAATGCCCCCTATTGTCACTGAAACGGTTGGTGTCTGTGCACATCGTCTGCAAGAATAAAGAAGAATAAAGAGCGCTGCTCTGAGGAACTCCTGGCACCGCGTCCTACCAGGGACGAAACCTTCAGGAACAAGGGGACTGTGAGGGTCCCAGTGGGACGTTTCACACCCGGGAGCCAGAGCTTCAGACTGAAAGTGTCTTTAGCACACCCAGCAGGTACATCAGATCAAGAAATAAGAACTCAGCCCTGGCACGGAGAGGCCACTGTGCCGGGTCCCTCCCTGGCATGCTGTTGCAGGACCTAGAGCTGGCGTAGGAGGGGGACTGGCTTCCCGTGATGGGCTTTGCCATCTGTCCATCTGTCTGCCCTCTGAAATGGTGCCGATGAGTTCCTCTGCCCGCCCTCCTGACCAGCACACGAGTCTGGTAGAAAATGCAGCCTTGCAGAGACCTCTCCTTTGTGACTGGGGAACTCTGGTGGCCTTACTTGGGGCCTGGCAGGCAGTGCGCCTACCCGGGCTGAGCTGTGGTGCAAGGCCATGCCGCACAGCTGTCCCCTGGGTCTGGGGCTGGGGAGATGACCTGATGACATCATCACTTGTGACCCTGTCTGTGTGCGTTAGCCGAGGCTGATTCCATCTCGGTCCGGTCTCCGCACCAGGCAGGGATGTGGAGGGCAGTGCTGGGCAGGGGGGGGGGGGGGGGGGCGGGTAGGGATGTGTGTTAATGGCCGGCTCTGAGTGGGGGAGGACCCATCGCTACTGCCAGCACACAGCAAAATCAATAATTCTTTGCAAAGATCAATGGTGGTCTCGTCGGTCTTCTGTGCTTCTAGAAGGAGCCTGCATCTCCCACAGTCTCCCTTTGGGTTCCTTTTTCGGGGGGGGATGGAGGGGCTGGAAGGGTGGCTGCAGAGCCTCCTCTGCCCTCTTGTCCTGTGTGGTGAGCCTCCGGCCAGAGCCCCTAGGGGGGCAGCTGTGACCCGTGTCCCCCCAGGTGTCCCAGTGTCCTGGCTTGGGCCCCTGATGCTGTAGAAGTGAATTCGCCTCCTGATTGTTTCATCATTTACAGCAGCTTCCCTGTCGTGCTAAGAATTTGCTTGGTTGAAAGAACTGGGAAGATGAGGTGGCCAGCAGTGCGCCTGTGCCCCCAGTCTCCAGCCATCTAGCTCTTCTGTTGACTGTCCAGCTATAGGGGTGGCTGTGGGGGTGAGGCTGGCCGTGTAGAGATGTACAGATGAATCTGTCATTGGCTGACTGTCGAGGGTGGTCCCTGGGAGAACAGCTGTGGTCCTTGCAGGTCCCACCTGGGGGCTGCTGTTTCTCTCTTGACCATTCCTGTTGCAGAAGGGAGGGGAGAGGTAGGAAGGAGATGGCAGCGAAGGTGACAGAGGCGTGGTGGGAGGTCTTCCCCCCCTCCCCCTGGGCTTGGCAAGTATAGCTCCCACAGCTCAGTCACATCGCTGGGGCCCATGGCTGTCTGGGGACATCTCTGGGTGTCACCCGAGAGCGGGGCTGGTTTAGCAGGCTCCTCTGTGCTGGAGGCTTGGCACAGCTCACGGCTCGCCTGCCGTCTGGAGGCCACTTGGGAAAGCAGAGATTTATTAGGAGGAAATATCTGCTGATTCAGGCAAGTGGAGATGGCCCGGCGAGTGGGCCTCGCCTGGAGCTGGGTGGTGTTATTCACTATGCCCATTAAGGTGATCCTGGGGATGAGGGAATTGGCTCATCCGTCTTCCGTGGAGTGGCTCGCTTTACTGCCTGCCTGACCCTCCCCCTGCGCAGACATGTACCTGGCAGCCACTCCGGGCCGGCTCCTTGCTGCTGCTCCTGGAGATCACAGCAAGCCGGGTGCTATCCTCTGACAGCCCCCTCCACCCCCACCCCATGTGAGCCTCCAGGGGCCATGGGGGCATTCGGTGTAAAAGTCTCCGATGCTGCTCGTGAAAGCAGAGACTGCCCCCCTCCCGGGGCACTTCTGCACAGCATCCTGGGGGTGCAGGCTTTGCACAGGATGCAGTCAGACCAGCCTCTGACGCGAGAATCACTCTTTCAAAACTTACAGTCTTTACGAGACAGTTGGCCATTTGTTGAGTGAGCGATGATTGCAAAGGATGCTTGTAGTGCTTAATAGCAGCACTGTGGTTTTGTTAAAACCATCTTTGCCTTTGAGTGACAGGTCCTGGAGTGCCCGCGGAAGGAACAATGCAGTGTTTGGGATCCATTTGGATCAGCGTGGGGAGGAGGCGGTGGGCTGTGGAGGGGAGGACTGTCCGTGCGGGGTGGTTGTCGGCTCTGGGTGAGGGGGTCTGCGGGTGCATTATTCTCTTCTGTCCATTCTGTGTATTTTTGAAGTTCTTCATAATAAAACGTTGATTATCATCTAAGAACCCCATTCCTCCCCAAAACATCCCCTAGGATCCTTCACTTCATGAAACAGTCAGAGGTTGCCTTTGAAAGCAATGCCAACATATTAAGTAAAAACATCGCCACTCAGCGTGGAGTGGGTAGAGCGGTCCATTCACGTGCATGTGTCGGTGCTTCCTGTGGACACGGTCTGGAAGGATGCACACAGTTCATTGACTGGACGGTGCTGGAGAGCCCACTGGGGACGAGCGGGGCAGGCGGTGCTCCAGGCTCCAGGGACGCAGCCCCGAGCAAAAGTGGCTGTGCAGTTAGTGACGGGCGAGAGGGAAGGGCGGGCGTGTGTGTGTGCCTGTGTGTGTTGGAGGAGGTGTGTGAGAGTGAGAGTGTCTGAGTGTGTGAGTTGAGATGTGTGTGAGTACGTGTGAGTGCTGGGCAGGCTGTGAGTGTGAGTGAGTGGTGGGAGGGGCGGTGGGGGAGAGGAAGAGGAAGGAGCGTGTGCTCTTTTTCCGCCATACGTACTTTTGTGCAGTTTGTTCTGTTACAACGGAATTCCTTCTGTAATTCGGAAATTAACCTTCAAGAAAGCGGTCTCCGTTAGGTAATACAGCATCCTATTTTAAATGTGCTAAGTTTCTAAATCTAAATTTACGTTTACTTCAAATGGAGTTTGATTTGTAGAAATTCATTTTCCTCCACAACTTAATAATGGGTGAAATGGCTAAACTGAAGCTCTCAGTGGGTCGATGGTCAGTGATGCTCTGTGTCTGCTCCGTGGGCCGTGAAAGGATGGAGATGATACCCTGCCCTTGGCATCAGGGGGCACAGGGCCCAGACCCTGACAGTTAACAGCAGCCTGTCCTCCCGCAAGTGGCCTGTGAGCTGAGGCCGTATGCGCCAGCCTAGGCCTGGGCCGTGGGGTGGGCGGCTCTCAGCTCAGACCCCCCTGGGCCTGGTTCAGGTGGAGCAGCATGTCCGGGGAACTTGGCCCAGAAACAAGAGCAAAGATGGTCTGGAGCCTTGGCAGGTGGGTTTCTACTGCCGGGGGGTACCCTGCCTCAGGGGCTGTTCCACTCATTTCTGAGATTTGCTTTGTTTTCTCTTTCATGTAGTCGAGGGTATGCTAAGTACCCTTAATCCACGCTAACAAAAAAGCGTGAAAATGGTAAGCCATGAAGTGAAAAGTACAAGTTGACTGGAATTCTAGGATTTTTCCCTATTTTCCTGTCCTATGGCAAGAAATTGGAGTTGCTGTAACAGCGGGCAGAGCACCTGCCCTGGTCTGGCATTGGGTGCTGATGCTGACCTGTGTTTTCCGTGGCTGTGGGAGGGCTCAGCTGGGTGCTGCCCTGAGCCGAGGTGGTTTCTGTGTGGCCAAAAGTCACCTGTGTGGGAAGGCGTGTGGCACACAACCCCCTGCTCTACTCGGCTCGGGTGCATGCCTGCATTCCCGTCCTCTGGGAGGCTTTGGGGGTCCCACCGCAGTCGGGCTGTGCTGGCCGTTCAGGGAGCTCAGGAGCTCTGTGTCCTTTGTGGGTGACGTCCCAGCACGCAGCCCATCTTTGTTGGGGTGAAGAAGTTAGCTACCTCTCAGACCCTTCACCTCGCAGATTCGTCCACTTCACAGAGTCTGACCGTGTCCCCAGCAAGTGTTTACTGAGCTCCAGTTACAGCCAGAAACCGAGACAGAGGCCCCGCCCACTTGGACCTCATGGTTGAGCAGAGGGAGCCAGAAAGCAAGCAGGAGAGGAAGTAGACCAGCTTCCGTCCCAGGTGGGGCCATGGTGCTGGGAGAAAGACGGCGGGGGCCACGTGTTCCCGGGAGCAAGGGCTGGGGGCCGCCCGGAGCTGGTGGTGTGGAGGAGGTGAGGAGTGACCTGGGGACATCTAGGCACATGTGAACAAGGCCAGAGCAGAGTGGCTGTCGGCAGGGACAGGAGCAACCCCCGGCAGGTTGGGGCGTCTGGCTGGATTGTGGGTTTGTTGTGAGGATGGAGCCAGCAGGACAGTTGGAGCAATAGAGGAGTCCAAGATGACCCCAAGATTCTTGGTTCAGGCACCTGGAAGGATGGAGTCAACATCATCCTGGGATGGGACGGGTGTGGCAGAGGAGCTGTGGGGAATTCGGGAGGAGTGCTGGCTCTCCAGATGGAACCTGTGAGCTCCATCACCGTCCAGGTGGAGGCGGCGAGGGGCCTGCCTGTCAGACAAACAAGACTAGAGTTTGGAGGAGTGGCCTGGGCTGGGGCAGTGACCCTGGCCACTGCCGGCACAGAGCTGATGGGAGTCAGCACGAGGCAGCAAGGGGGTGGGATGGATGGAGGAGAGGAGTGGTCCAAAAGCTGAGTCTAGGGATGAGAGGAGGAGTGGCCAGCGAGGCAGGAGAAAGCCAGGAGTGTCTTGGGGTGTCTGGGGCCACTGCAGAACACACATGGTGTCGGAGGACTGCCCGGCTGAGGGGTCCAGGGAGGCGAGGACTGAGAACTGACTTTGGAGAATGACCTTAGCAGCATGGAGGTCACTGGTGACTGGACAAGAAGTCTGAGTGGCCAAGAGTCTACCAGGGGCAGAAGGGAGCTTGAGACAGCAGGAGTCTGTAACTTTTTCGACAGTTTTGCTGTGAGTAGAGCTGAGAAGTACAGGAGGAGCTGAGGGGCATGTGAGGTTGAGAGAAGGCTTCTGTTTCAGGTTTCTGTCCTGAAGGGGAGGATGGGGGTGGGGGGGCATGAAGAAAGTGGGGAGACACTTGCCAGAGTCCTCCCCTGGGATGAGGGAGATGGGGCAGACGGGAGGGGTTCCCATGTCAGGCCAGCTGTCCCCCCGCAAGCTTTTGTTGACCTCTAGTGGCCACTGGGCATCTGCTTGGCCCTGGGGTCCACAGACAGAGGATGGGGGCCAGGGCACAGAGAATGGGCGTGGATGCTCCTGGAAGCCGAGCCTCTGGGCACAGAGGTGGGGCGCTCAGGGGTGATGGAGCGCTCAGGGGTGATGGAGTGCTCACGGGTGATGGAGTGCTCATGGGGGTGGGCTGCAGGAGACCTGGAGAGCAGGGTTGACTAGGCTCCTGGGCAGAGGTGGATGGGGAGGACAGCTGTGTGGGATGGAGAAGGGCACGGGGGGGTGGGATGGGCAGGGGTGGGCACTCAGGGCGTGACCGGTCTGGCCAGAAACCAAGGCTGAAAGTAGGGCCTCATCCTCTGGTTTGTCTTGTTGCCAGCCAGACCGTGAGCGCTTCCCTCCTGATGTTAGCCTGGCATTTGCTACACCCGGGCCCCACCTTAGCAAGGGCCTGGGTTTTATCTGTAACACTGACTTCATTCTACACCTGCCGAACGCTAGATGAACGAGAGAGCACTTCCCAAGGTGTGGTCCATGCCAGTGGCATCGCATCGCTGTCGGAAGTGCAGGATCTCCACTCCACCCTGCGCCCCTGAGTCAGAAGCTCGGTTAGAACAGGCTGCCCGGTGGATGCTGACTTACTGTGTGGCTTAAGAGCCGCTGTACTAAGACACAGCCCTCCGTGGGTGGGTGCACCCTGCGGGGGCCAGGATGGCAGGGCAGGGCCCCGGTCGTCACTCTGGAGGCACATTAGACTCAGGGTCCTTACCCCTCCAAACAGTGTCTCCTAAGTCAATTTTATTGAGGTTTAAATTGCATTCAATAAAAGGTACTTGTTTTAGGTGTTCCTCAGTGAGCTTGGATAAATGCATAGTTATGCAGCTGCCACGGTAATAACGATACAGGCCAGGGGTGGGTAAACCTGGCCTGCAGGTCAGATGCACCACGCCCATCCATCCATTCACCTGGGGTCGTCTGTGGCTCCCTTTGCGCTGGTGCAACCGTGTTGAGCAGTTGCAACAGAGACCATTGGCCCGTGAGCACTCCCCAAATTGTTGTCCCTTTGTCCTCAGCCCCACGCCCAGGCCATCCCTGATCTGCTGAGATTAGATTATTATAGGTGATTTGTTTCTTTAAGAGTTTCAAAACAGAGACGTATGTTACAGACTCTCGGGTCCAGCGTCTGCTCTCACCTTGGTGTTTTTGAGATTCTTGCTTCGCTGTGCATACTGGTCCTTCGTATCCTTTTATCTCTGAATCCTGTTTCATTGCGTGGGTGTACTGTGGTTTGTTGATTCTTTCACCTGCTGGTGGATGTTTGGATTCCTCCTGTTCTGGGTTGTTGTGAGTATCAGGGCTGTGAGCTACAACTGAACACAAGAGGACAGGCAGCCAGTTAAACATGAGCAAACATTTCCCTAGAGAAGATGTACAAATGACAGATGAGCACATGAGAAGATGCTCAGCTCGTTAGTCACTGGCAAGCACAGAGCAAAACCACAGTGAGAGACCACTTCCCACCCGCCAGCATGGCTTTTAGGAAAAAAATGGACAATAGTAAGTGTTGGGGATCAGGTGGAGAATTGGAACCCTCATACATTGCTGGTGGGAACGTAAAATGGTGCAGCAATTTTGGAAAACAGTTTAGAGATTCCTCAAAAAACTAAACATGGAATTACCATATGACCCAGCAATTCTACTCCTGGATATCTACCCAGAAGAGCTTAAAACAGATATTCAAACAAAAACTTGTACATGAGTGTTCATAGCAGCACTGTTCACGGTAGCTAAAAGATGGAAACAACCCAAATGGCCATCAGTGGATGAATGGATAAACAAATGTGGTCCATCCAGACAGTGGAATATTACTCAGCCGTAAAAAAGAATGAAGCACTGGCACATGTTACAACATGGATGACTCTTGAAAACGTTATGCTAAGTGAAAATAGTCAGATATACAAAGGCACAAATTGTATGATTCCATTTATAAGAAATGTCCAGAACAAGCAAATCCACAGAGACAGAAAACAGATTAGTGGTCGCCAGGGACTGGGGGAGGGGCAAATGGGGAGTGAGTGCCTAATATGTATGGGGTTTCCTTTGGAGGTGATGAAAATGTTCTGGAACTAGATAGTGGTGATGGGTGCATAACATTGTGAATGTACTCAATGTTGCTGAATTGTACACTTTAAAATGGTTAAAATAATAAATTTTATGTTATGTGTATTTTACCACAATAAGACATGGTGTAAAAAATGCTCTGTGCATTCGTATGCAGATCTTAGTGTGGATGTGTGTTTTCATTTCTCTCTGGTAACTACCTAGGACTGGAATTGTAGGGTTGTGTAGTAAGTGTATATTTAACTTTGTAAGAAACTGGCAAACTGTTTTCCACGTGGTTGTATCATTTTACATCTCCGATGCTAATGTGTGAGAGTACAGTTGTTCCACATCCTTGCCAAAACTTGCTGTCGTCAGTCTTTTTAATTTTAGCTACTCTACTCGGTATGTTGTGGTCCTGCATTATTAAGGTTTTAGTTCAGTATCTTTTCGTGTGCTTATTAGCTATTCGTATATATTCTTTGAAGTGTTCAGATCTTCTGCCAGCTTTTTAATTGGTCTCTTTGTCTTCATATATTTGAGTTCTAAGAGTCCTTTCCATGTTCTGGATTCAAATCCTCTGTCAGATATTTGAACTGCAAGTATTTTCCCTCAGTCTGGCTTACCTTTTTATTTTATTAATGATGTCTTTCAAAGGGCAGATGCTTTTAGTTCTAAGTCCAGTTTTATCAATCGTGTTGAGTAGTTTGTGCTTTTTGTGTCCTACTTAAGAAATCTTTGCCTAACCCATAATCATAAAGATTTTCTTCTGTGTTTTCTTCCAAAAACGTTATAGTTTTAGCTTTTCAGTTTAGATCTATTATCCATCTTGAATTACATGTTAACTGGAAAGAGCTAAAGATTGAGGTCTATTGTTTGCATATGGCTATCCAGTCGTTCCAGCACCATTTGTTAAAGAAACTATCCTTTCTCCGTTGAGTTATGTTGGCGTCAGGTTTGGAAAGGAACTGAGTGCCTCTGTGTGGCTGTGTGTCTGGACTTGGTTCTGGTCTGTTGGGTCTTATTCCTCAGCCCCCACACCACGCTGTCTTCCTCACTGTCACGTTACATAACTCTTAGAATCGGGTAACGTGAGCCTTCCAGCTGTGCCTCGTGTTGTCTGTTCTGGATCTTACGCATTTCTATATAAATTTAAAATCAGCTTGTCAATTTCCACCAAAAAAGCCTGCTTGGATTTTCACTGGGATTGCTTTAGATCCAGTCAATTGATCCATTGGTCAATGTGGAGAAAATTGGCGTCTTAACAGTACTGAATCTCTCAGCCAGCGAGTGTGGACGCTCTCCATCTGTTCGTCCCCCTCATGTCTCTTAGCAGTGACTTGTGCTCGGTGTACAGGTCTTCTGTGTAGTGTATCAAATCCGTTCATAAGTATTTTGAATGTTTATTATAGAGGGATTTTTAAAAATTTTATTCTGCAATTGTTTATTGCTAATGTATAGAAATACAATTGATTTTTTAAATATTGTTTGTCCTGTGACCTTTCTGAATTGTTTAGCTTTTTTTGTAGTCCCTTAAGATTTTGTGTATAGATAATCTGACTGTTATGAGTAGGACCATTGTACTGCTGTCTTTCCAATTGGAAGGCTTTTTATTTCTTTTCTTCTTTTCTTCTATTGTCTAGGATGTTCAGTACAATGTTTAACAGAAGTGGTGAAACTGGACATTCTTGCCTGTTCTCGATCTTAGGAAGAAAGAACTGAGTGTTTTTCCTGGACTGTGATGTTAGGTGAAGGTGTCACACACGTGGCTTCTAGGAGGCTGAGGACGTTTTCTGGTTTGTAGAGAAGTTTTATTGTGAATGAATGTTGAATTTCGTCAAATGCTTTTTCTGTATGTATTGAGATGACCGTATGGGGGTTTTTTTTGTAAATATGGTGAGTTACATTGATTAATTTAAGAATATTAAACGTCCTTGCATTCTTGGCACAAACCCCAGTTGGTCCTGTTTTTATACATTTCTGGGTACAGTTTGCTACAGTTTGGTTAAGGATATTTGTAACTGTATTCACGAGGGATATTGTATTCTTTTCTTGTAACACCTGTCTGGTTTCAGTATCAGGGTAATACTGGCCCCACACAATGATTTGGGAAGCGTTCCCTCTTCGTTTATTATTTTTATGAGTTTGTGTAAGATTGGTGTTGTTTCTTCCTTAAATATTTGGAGACTTTACTAGTGAAGCCATCTGGGGTTTTCTTTATGGGGAACTTTTGATTATGAGTTCAGCTTCTTGATGTAGGGCTGTTAAGATTTTCTGTTTCTTCTTGAGTTGGTCCTGGTGATTTGTGTGTTTCCAGGAATCTGTCCATTTCATCTAAGTTATCAAACTTGTTGGCATAATGTTGTTCATAACATTCCTTTATTATCCTTTTCATGCCAGTAGGATCTGTATGATGTTCCCTCTTTCATTTCTGGGCCTGGGGTCCTTGAAAAAACAAAGCAAAGCAAAGCCAAACCCCAGTGTCTGGCCCCACCCCTAGTTACATCAGAATCTGTTGGGGTGGGAAGGAAGGCACGGACCGCTGGTTTTGACACCTGCTCAGGTAATTCTGACGTGCGGCCAGGGTTGAGCACCTTCGAGGTAGAGGCAGGAGGGATAATCTTGACGTACTGGTGGTCCAGGCAGCCTTGGCCGTGGTCGGGCCTGTGGATGAGGAGGGTCTTCAGTAAATGCCGACCCTGGCATGAGGGAGAGATCGGAAGGAGGGCACCGGGCCAGGTGACGAGGCCTGGAACACCAGATCACATGGTTTAGACTCCTTCTCTGCAGGTTGTGTTTGTTTTTAAGGCAGATTTACGGAGGTGTAATTTGCATACAGCAGAATTCTCTCTTTTTAGTGTCCTGTTCCGTGAGTTTGATACATAGTCATGTGACCACCGCCAAATCAAGATGTGGAAAATTTTGTAACTCTATAAATTCCCTTCTGCCCCTTGAGTAGGTCCTTCCCCCGCCCCCAGCAGAATCTGTTTCCCATCCTTAGAGACCATTCCAGAATGTTGTGCAAGTGGAGTCATACGGTTTGCAGCCTTGCGTTCGGTTTCTTTCACTCGGCCTCATTGTGCAAGAGTTTGAGCAGTAGCTGATGCGGTCAGACGCATGTTTGGGGGTGACTGGCACCTCTGATCAACGAGTGGGAGAGGCAGGGGTGGAGACGGGGAGGCCCTGATGGGAAGCGTGACATGGCGAGACTCACAGTGACCTCATGGTAAGTGACATGCCAAATGCCTCTGTGCCGTCTCGTGGAATCCTGACACAGTCCTGTCGCATGGGGACCATTCTTCCCTCTTCTGCAGGTGAGGATGTAGAGAACAGAGAAGATAGGACACTTACTCACGGGGTCGCTCATCCAGGAAGTGGCGAAGTGCGGAGTGGGCCCAGGAGCTGAGACTGGCAACCACAGGGAGGCGCGCTGTCCCTATAGAGAATCTGACGCGCTCCGAGGGACGGCCATGGGTCAGGCGTTTTAAGGGCGCGTGCCCTTGGCCATTGTGGTTCAGCATCTAGAACTTTACCTTGAGGAATCATGGATGTAAACAAGCGTTCATTGGAAAAGGTGTCTCCCAGTGTTTATAACAGAAAACCTAGATAGAAGCTGAAAGCCACTGACAGACGGTCAGATGAGGAGTCTCTGAAAATAATAGTGTGAAACGTGACTAATGCAGTGGAAGACCAACATAACACATAAATGCCAAACCCGTCCCTACCGTGGTGCGTACAGCAAGGACCCAGTTCGCCCAGAGAGCACTCGAGACCGTGTCCAGAGTGCTGGTCATGTGAGTAGTTGGTGACGTCCCTATTGTTTTCTCTTTGGTGCTGGTCTGCGTGTCTCTGATTTTCTGTAGTAATATTTGTTATGGAGATTGTAAAGTGGAGATCATAAAGGGAGAATACGAGGAAAAAAATGGAAACCACGACTCTCTATCACACACACACACACACACTCACACACAGCCCGTGTGTTCTGAGAGCCCGACACGCTTTCCTTAGACTTGTTATACCTGCCCGGCTTAAAAGGCACTGGGAGTTCTGCTGTTTGTTGTCCTTTTAAGTGGAAAACATTGTGTGGGAAGCAGGGCTGCATGTTGGCCTCCCCCACACCAGCGGGGGCAGCGCCAGCCACAGAGGGGAGGGTGGGGTTGCTCTGTGCCAGCACGGGAGGTGGGCCCACACGCCCTCCCTTCCTGCACGTGGTGCTGTGAGAGCTGCTATGACAGTGGCGTGGGGCTGGCCCCGGGCCTGCCTAGGCCTGTCACACCTTGGGGGGGGGAGGGTGCATGGACTCAGTAAGTCCTGCCCCTCCTTGTGAGCACAGTCAGCAGCAGTGGTTCCTGGGGGCCTGCGAGATTATGAAATGAGATGACATGTGAAATATCCCTTTTTGGCAAACTTTGAACCAGGATGCCTGTGGAATTCAGTGTTATGTTTAAAACCAAGCTTCCGAGAGATTTCAGTGCATGTATAACATTGCCAAAAACATTCTTTATTAGACTATTAAAACTTCACGGCACTCAGGCAGCCCGGCTGCTTTCAGACCCTGAGGATGACTCACAGTGAGGCATGCATCGTACACTGTGAGGCAGTGCACACGTGCGCACCTGTGCACACATAATACACACATACGGTCCCCACACACACCACTAAAACCAGTTTTCCTCAACAGAGCACTCACCCTTAACTACATATGATGCTCTCTGATATTTTGTTCAATTGCATTTTATTTAAAACTCTGTTTCTACCCCCCAGGTTGAAAAATATCCCCATTTGACATCTGGTCCTCTGTGTGACTGTGCGGACATTTTTAATTTTGGCCTTCTGTCAATATGTGCACATTACATATTTTCATTTATTTCCCACATCAGCGGACTTGTCCCTGTGGGTCCCTTGTCCTTGGTTTCTCCGTGTCCCAGGCTGAGCACAGGTCGGAGCCTGGAGCACAGGGGCTGCTGCAGCACTGTGTGCTCAGGAGCCACGGGGCGTGGAAACTGGGTCAACGCAGAGTCCCTGGCGGGCAGAAGTGCATTGCTGGCATGTCTTTGAAATCCTAGGGCATGGCTTGGGTTTCAGTGGTGGGATCCTGTGAGGCCCCCCGGGTTCCCTGGGCCTCCCTGGAAGCAGTGGCCGTTTTGTAAAGATGCAGCCTCTCCGTGTGGGGCCCACAGCCTCGCACTGCATGAACCAGACCTCGCGGGGCAGGGCTTGGTTTTCACCAGCGAAGCCGGGAGACGCTGAGGGCCTGGAGCTCAGGCCTTTGGGGAGACACAGATCCTGTCCATCTGCAGTGACCGCTTGCTCTGCGGCTCCACCAGCACAGAGCCCCGTTCGTTAACCACGTCGGGGGTCAGCCTCCGTGGACGGCCGGGCCGGGGTCAGAGGAGCAGTGGCGTGGCTCCTGTGCGCAGAAGCCGTTTCCTACGGACCACCTTCTGGAAGCCTGGCAGTGCCCGTCAGCTGCCGGCTGGGAGGGCTGGGTGCTTCTCCGAGGATGCAGCGTGGCCTGGGCTTGTCTTTGTGCTTTGACAGGGTGGATGCCCGTCTGCTCAGAGCCAGAGGGGCCGAGTCCCCTGGAAGGAAGTGTGGTCTTGGGGCTGTGGTGTCACGGTCATCTTCCGCCCAGCACAGTGACCCATGTGTGGCCTCTGGCTGGGCCTGCTGTCCTGGGGCGCCCTCTCTGCAGATGCGTTCCAGGAGAGCAGCAGGAGGCAGAAGCAGCCGAGGGACAGGGAAGTGCACCCTTCCAGTGCCGTGGCCGCCTGAGCTGGGGGAGTCACATCCCGCAGCCACCCTCCTCCCGCGGTCCCCTCGCCCCGCTCGGCCGTGCCTCTCAGCTTCCTTCTCCATCTTGAAATTCGAGGGAAGGTCACCAACAACAAAATGACAGTGCCTCCGCCTAGCCTGCCCTCTTGTCTCTCTGTTCTGTCTTCCCGTTTCCCTCTTCCTTCCTCGGTGAGACGTGTGATGTGCACACAGCCTCGGTGCACAGCTTGCTTTGCTCACAAGTGGAGCCCAAGCTTGTGGCACCTAGGATGCTGCTGGCCCCGCAGCCCTGGGCCGTGTGGCACTGCTCCCCAAGGGTCCGCTTCCCGGCTCGTTGCTGCAGAGGCTCATCCTGGCCGGCTTTGCTGTGTATGCTGGATTCTGCAGCTCGCATCCATGGGTGTCACTCTGCTCCTGTGTGTGGCACTGTGCCGCTCGCTGCTATCCTGTCGCATGCGTGCACCGCGGTTCTGGTGCCTCCCTGAACCTCTGTGCTGCTAGCAGGGTTTCTTACGTGGGCTGTTATGCATGGGCTCTGAGCATCCTCGTCCCTTTGTTCTCCATTCAGGATGCTGGGGGTCCTAGGTTTTGGGCTCCACTTCCCTGGGCAGACAGCTCACCTGTGTCTGAGACGGGGCCCCCTGAGTTCAGGTCTTGGCCTGCTCCCTGGCACCCTGTCTCCTGCCCGGCTCGGACCCTCTCCCTTCACCAGGAGCTGCCCTCTGGGGAGGGCCCTGGGCCTGCTCCTCCTCCACCTCTGCTGCCGGTGGGCCCTCGAGGTCTCTTCAGCTGCACCTGGCTCCTTCCACCTTCTGCATCTCCCCACCTGGCGGGCCCAGGAAGGCTGGGTGGAAGCCCCCATGGTCACTATAACGTGGGTCCTTCCCTGGTCTGCGGTTCTGTCTCTCACTGCATCGACCCCTCTCATTCACCTGTGCCGCGCTTCACTCCACGTGACATGCCCGGTGTGTCCCAGGCTCTGTGTTTGCCATGGGGGGTCGAGATCCGGCAGTTGTGGGCAGAGGGAGAGCAGACAGGACGCAGTGCTTCCAGCTGGACGACAGTGTGTAGCCTGCTGATGGGGGTCACGTGCCACCGGGGAGGGAACCTTGAGGGTGGGCGTTGACCAATAAGGATGGGCTCAAGTTCTTGAGGTCAGGAACGCTGATTCGGAACTCGAGAATAAGCGGGAAAGATCCGGAAGCTGGGTGGGGAGGACAGCTGTGGCAGGTTAAAAACATGGCTGCAATCTGTTGGCATTGCTGTCACTGAGATGCGTGGGCCAGGGTGGCCTCAGGACAGCGTGGGTCTTGGATCCCTGAGATGCCAAGGAAGGGTTGACACCCTGCGGCCACCATGCTGTGAGGAGGCCTCAGCCTCTGGAGGCCACGGCAGTGGGCAGTCTTGGCCTCCGCACCCTCTGAGCCAGGGCCCGATGTGTGAGGTTCCAGCCCTCACATGGCTGCAGCCCTCACCATCGGGCCCCCTGGCCCAGGCCTCAGACGTCAGAACAGAGAGCAGTGTCCCTGCTGGGGCCTGGTCGAGGACCACAGGACCTGAGCACAGCGGGCTATGTAGGCCACTGAGTCCAGGGTGGTTTGTTGTAAAGAGCAGGATTGACTGTAATGGAAGTGATGGCTCCCCAGGGAGTGGGCAGGGCCTTGGGTGGGGCGTGGGCAGCCCGGGACACAGTGCTGGGTGGGAGGGCGGAGTGCGCACCCTCACCGGGGCGGTAAAAATGACCACCTGAGTTTCATCCTGAGCGTTTTCGTGGTGGGTGCGGCAGGAGGCCTTCCCGCCTTGTCGATAAACTGACGGTGAAGCAGGTGTGCTCCAGCCTCGTACAACACGTGCACGCACGCCTGTTTCCTGGGCTGCGTACGGAGCTCCACCCACTGGGGCTTAAACGTCAGGAGTTCCTTCTCCCTCAGTTATGGGGGCCACAAGTCCAAGATCAAGGTGTCCTAGGACCATGCTCCCTCCGAAGGCTCCAGGGGAGGACCCTTCCTGCCTCTTCCAGCTTTTGGGGGCTCCAGGCACACGTGGCTTGTGGCCACATCGCTCCCACCTCTGCTCTGTCACCATGTGGCCTTCTCCCTTGTTTGTCTCCTCCATGTGTCTCTTATAAGCACACTTGTCATTGGAGTTAGGGTCCACCTGGATGATCCCAGATGATCTCGTCTTAACTTAATGATCTTAACTGAATTTCACCTGCAAAGACCCTATTTCCAAATACAGTGACATCCACAGGCTCCCGGGGGACGTTCTCTGCGACCTGCTGCAGCCCAGGAGAAGGCGACAGAAATACTCTGTGGGGTGGCAGGAGCGGGCGGCCGGGTGGGGCGGGCGGGGTCTGGCAGGCGTTTGCTTTCTCCAGGATGTGCTTCAGCAGCGCTTTATCAGCAGGAAAATGGAAACCGCGGCTGCTCTCTCCTCCGTGGGAAGCGATAGAAGCGAGCAAGCGCGTGGTGGAAACTCGCACTTTCTGAAATAACTGTGCTTTGACTCGGAGGGGAAACAGGAAGCCCTTCTATCTGTTTAGGTGAGTTTTTATCTCTGCCGGTGGGGCCTGTCCTTTTAAGTTATGTTTCTGCAAAAGTACTGGTTGAATCTCTAGTGTGAACAGGAAGTCAGATATGCTGACTAACTTTTCCTTTATTTTAACGGCGTTTTTATTGTTTTGAAAACGAAGGCAGAAAGCAGAGAGGCCGAAGCTGCCGCCTTGAGCCCTGGGGGCCTACCGTCCATGCTGTATTTCTCAGGGCTTGTCCATTCCCTTTCACACACCCAGATGCACGTGCGTGTGCGTGGACACTCACACAGGACATTCATATAGACGGCGCTCTCCCCAAAGGGTGGTCACCGCCTTGGGGGTCGGCAGCTTGCTTTCCTCCCTCAGCTCCGAGGCAGAGACATGTGTGCTCTGTGAGGGCCCTGCACCCCCACTGGCATGTGTCCCGGGTCTCCCAGCCCGTGGGCCATGTGCCCCGTGTCCCACAGCCTGTGGCGGGAGTTTGGACATCTCCCCTATCTGCCACATCCTCGGCCATGTTTCTTGGTGAACCTCAGTGAGTGTTTTTATAGGAAAGAGTCTTAGAATGGGAATATTTGAGTCAAAGGCGCATCGTATTCAGTTTTGGCCACAGTCGCTGAGCTGATGCAGGACAGCTCTGTGCCCCCAGCTCACGAGGGTCTCTCCCACCCCTCGTGCCCACAGAGCATTGCTGGTGGGCTTAGTCCTCACCGGACGATCAGGAAAGGGGAGGTCATGGTCTCCATCCTTATCGCTTGGTGGTGGTTTGTTGGTTGTTTATATTATCTCCCGAAGCACCTGTTGGTGGGCTTCACCCTTTTTAATAGAAATTGGGTTGTTCTTTTATTAGTTGTATTGTTTTGAAGAGTTTTGTTCATTTTAGAGTATTCTGGAAAAGAAAAGCCTATTTGAAATGTTTCATCTGTAGGTTTGTCAGTAGATGTGAGTGGACTCAGACTGGGGTGCTGTGGGACCATTGCCGGCTCCCTGTGGCTTGTCTGGGGTGGAGGTACCCTGAGGGGCCAGGCCCTTTTATGTCCGTTGCTCTCAGACAGGCATTGGTCAGCTTTGGCTGTGCCACCCTGGCGCCTACCTGCAGGACATGCAGTGGCCCCTGGGAATGGTGGGGCCCGAGAAAAGGAATTAACAGTGTTTGTAGTAAGCCGTGTGTGTGTGTATGTGTGAGTATATGTGTACATGTGCCATGCATGTGTGTGTGTGCACATGCGTGCACACTCCTGAGAAGCAGGCTGCGGCAGAGCACGAGGTCTGCATTACAGAAGCTTCGTGGACTGAGGCGTCTCTGCCCAGTAGGAAGCTAATAGAACTTATTTTCCTCAAGTCTTAATCGTAATTTCAGCCGAATGGTAAAACTCACCCACCCCACAACGCCCCCTCCTCACCTCTCGTTTGTCTTGAGTGATAATGCGCAGGTGACAATCCACTGGAGGCCACAAGTAATGTGGCCTTTTTTCTGGGGAGTCAGCTCTGCATCCCAGCCAGATGCTGGGCGTTGTGTTCCAGATCATTCACACATGTTGGGACCCTCTATGGGGCACCGTGGGCTCACGGGGGCCTCTCTCCACACAGAGGTTCTGGTCCGAAGCACCAGGCCAGCTGGCATCTTGGATGCAGTATCCCTGATTGTATCACTCAGGGTTCTCCAGAGCAACAGAAGTGACGGGGTGTGTGTATGCGTGTGGGTGTGTCTAGAGAAGAGAGGGAGGGAGGGAGGGAGGTTTATTTTAAGGAATCGGCTCATGATTGTGGAGCTGGCAGGTCTGAAATCTGCAGGGCAGGCCACAGGCGCCCTGGAGGGTCATCTGCTTTACTCAGAGTCCACGGACTGAAGTGTGAATGTCATTCAGAAAGTACCTTTGCTGAAGCCTCTGGAATAATGTCTGACCGAGTGGGCACTGAAGCCTCTGGAATAATGTCTGACCGAGTGGGCACTGAAGCCTCTGGAATAATGTCTGACCGAGTGGGCACTGAAGCCTCTGGAATAATGTCTGACCGAGGGGGCACTGAAGCCTCTGGAATAATGTCTGACCGAGTGGGCACTGAAGACTCGAATAATGTCTGACCGAGTGGCCAGGTGGGCAGGTAAAATTAACCACAGCACTGACGAGTGCCCCTGAGTCCCTGGAGCCCCTGTGGCGGGCCGTGGGTACGTGCGTGTGCTTGCTCCAGGTGTATGAGGATGAGGGTGACCTGCTCCCCGAGCAGGCAGGGCTCCTGACTCGTCCCCAGAGGCCACAGGGTGGGCATCGGCCTGGAGGACGGTGCTGGGAGCGGCTCCAGCCTCGTGCAGGCTGAGCCCCATGCCATCCAGCTCGTGTCCTCACTGGGCTGGGGCTTTGTTCCTGTCGCCTCTGGCCCCGAGCTTAGGCCTAGCGACTCCCCGGGGCCTCTGGGGAAGATGGTTGTCCTCTTTCCTCTGGAGAAGATTTCAACTCCAGAATGACATGTGGAGGAGTTTATTACCAGGGGCCCCTGATGGCCCACCTCCCTGGTGTTTTCTTGTTGTGCGAGAAACCCTTCTCCAGCCGCGGTCTGCCATCCTGTCCCTGCCCTCTGAGCCGCTGAAGTTGGCCTCCTGTCTGCCTGGCACGCTCTTAGTCGGCCTCTTGACGATCCTGTTATTTGACGATAAATAGTTACGACAAAGCAGAAGAAAACCCACGTGGTGTGCCGGGGCGAGCTTGGCCTAATGTCTGTGTAGGTTTGGATCCGATCTGCTTGGTGGAGAGGTGGGTGGAGGCAGAGAGGAGCAGGGTCCCAAAAGGTTAAAGGAAGGTGGTTCTTCTCTTTTTTTCCCGTCAGGTGTGGTGTTCCAGGTGAGTGAATGAACAAATGAATGAATGCATGCATGGGCCAGTGGGCTGGTCCCAGAGGTTGGGGGAGTGCAGCATGGCTGGCAGTGTGGTGGGCGGGCGTCTGGGGTCAGGGTGCCGGGGCTGGGACTCTGGGTCGGGGGGCAGGAACGCAGGTCAGCCTCTGGATCTGGCACTGGCATGTGTCGTGGACCCCCGCTGGCCGAGGCTCAGGGAGGTGGCACTAGGCAAAGGCAAGCAGGCCTCTGCTGGCTCCTGGGTGTGCCAGGGCACAGTGCAGATGCTGCCTGGCCCCAGGCTCCGAGGTTTCCTGCACAGCCTCTGGTCTCGCTCTTCTTGGAAGAGCGAGGCCTTTCCTGGCACCAGGGCCAGGCCTGAGTGTGCTGCTGCTGTGGTGGTCGTGGCTGTCTGTCCGGCCCTGGGGCCTCCTGCAGGGCTGGCGGGGCCTTTGTGGGCACCCTAAGCCTGACCTTCTCCCACTGGGGAGGGCCAGTTGAAATGCCCTGGAGAGCAGCTTCGGGGAGTGGCCTGAAACTGGGAAGGATGGAGCCGGGTGACAGCAAGTGCCAGAGCAGTGTGGCAGCTCCAGGCTCACCCCCCAGCTTCTAAAGCACCAGCTGCTCCCCTGCAGGTGCCATCCGGAACTTCCAAGGTGGCCCCGGGGGAGCATCCAGGGCCTCCACTGCCAGGACCCCTGTGGGGCTCCCCGGTGACAGACCTGAAACCAGAATCTGCGCTCTTGACCCGAGCCTGGCCTCTTGCTGCGGAAGGATGTGGCCAGGAGGAACACGAGAGCGGAGTAAGGGTTCCTTGACTCTCTTCTCTTCCGGGAGGGACACGTGCATCAAGAAGAGGCCTCGGAAACAGCAGCTGGATGACTTCTCATGTTTTCAGCCCTGTCCTCGGCCGGGATGTCGTGGAATCACAAAACGTGGAAGAGATAGTGAAGCATGGTAGTTTTATAAAAACGGTCCATGTGTGCTGAAGCTCGGATTCTGCAGGGAAGACGAACAGTTAGAGGGCTGACCACAGAGAAGGAAAGAGGAGCTAATTTAAACAATTTAGGGATTGTTTACGTGGCTCCTTCATCTGTATATACAATGGAGTATTGCTGGAAATCAAGAGCCTGGAGATGTCAGATCAGTTGATGTTTTATTTGTCCAGCATAATCTTTGTGCTGTTCTTATTTGGATCCAAAAGCCAGTGATTTCTTGACTCAGCCACCAACACAGAGTTTACACGAAGGTTAATTACCGTTCAGATCTTAGGATGCACAGAGCTGGGTGGATGCATCAGATTGTGTTTATTTTTGGTGTTTATTGGTGCCAGGTGTCTATAGCTGCAATTTCCATTTGGACATCATTGGGGTTAAGTGTCTTGGCAACCAGTGGTGGGGGCGAGAGGCCTTGTGCCCAGAAGCTGGTGCCCACGTGTCTGCAAAGTGGCTGGAACTTTTCCGAATGGGGAGCATGGACCATGCAGTGCAGCCACCAGGGATCCAGAAATCCTGCTGGGGGGTGTGATTCTTTCTCTGCCCCGTTCCCTGGTGACCTCGAGGAGATGAGTCGATGTGTCGCTGGCTGATTGGCCTGGAGTCTCTGTAGCCTGCTGTCAACATGTGGCTGTTTAAGGTTCTGGTCACGTGTGACGGAAAATGCAAGCTGCTCCTTCAGCCCTTGGGTGTATTGTACTTATTTTGGGAAGTGAACGCATGATTCTTTGAGAGTCCAAAGGGTTGGACAAATTGACTCTTGGTCTCTGTTTTGTTCTCGATCACAGCATGCACAGACGCTAGCCCCCGTCTAATTAACGAAGCCGTTGTGCACCATAGGTGTGGGGAGAGATGGAGTGACACTTGCCGAGCGGGTCAGTGATGCATCTGCAGGGTGTCTGCGGTTAAAGTCTTGAGCGTCTTGCTTCTAGAATTCCCTTTCATTGCTTTACTCTTATACAAATACAATTTGCAAATCTACTTTTTTTCTATACAAATCAATTTGTAAATCTACTTTTCTAATGAAAAATAAAGGTGTTTTTTAAAATTGTGGTAAAATATACCTAACATAAAACTTAGGATTTCAACCATTTTAAGAGTGAGGTTCAGGGGGCCGGCCCCGTGGCTGAGTGGTTAAGTTCACACGCTCCACTGTGGCGGCTCAGATCCTGGCACGGACATGGCACCGCTCGTCAGGCCACATTGAGGCGGCATCCCACATGCCACAACTAGAAGGACCTGCAACTAAGACATACAACTATGTATTGGGGGGGATTTGGGGAGATAAGGCAGGAAAAAAAAACATTGGCAACAGTTGTTAGATGCCAATCTTTGAAAAAAAAAAAAAGGTGACGTCCAGTGGCATTGAGTACCTTCACACTGCTGTGCAGCCGTTGCCATCATCCGTCCCCAGCTCTCCTTCCGTCTTGCAAAACTGAAGCTCTGTCCCCATTCAACACCGACACCCGCCCAGCTCCTGGCACTCCCTGTGCTACTCTCTGTCTCTGTGAATCTGACGACTCTGGGGATCTCAAATACATGGAATCATACAGCACTTGTCCTTTTGTGTCTGGCTAAAAATAAAAGTGTTTTAAAAAACATTTCAACCAAATTGATGTAGTCCTTCTACTCTTTTTTTTGTATTTTAAATTAATATACAGTAAAAATGATGATATTTTTTGCTATGAGTCCTGTCAATTTTATTACTTATACAGATTTGTGTAACCTCCTCCACAGTCAGGAGACAGAACAGTTTCACCCCCAAAATCTCCCCTGTACTGTCCTTTATATTCACACCCTCCCCATGCCCCTAACGGCTGTGCCTGCTGGCCTGCTCTGTCCCTGGGGCTTCCATTCCAGGAATGTCCTGTGCATGAAGCCACACAGGAGGTGGCCTTTAGATATGGGCTTCTTTCCCGCTGCATCAGGCCTTTGAGGCTCCTTCCGGTTGTCACATGTGTCTTTTTGACTGCTGAGTAGTATTCCTTTGTATGTTTGAACACAGCTGCTGTAAGCATTTGTGTGCAGGCTTTTCTGGGAACATGCAGTTTTATTTCCTTAGGATAAATACCAGGAGTGGGATTGCTCGGTCCTATGGTGGGTGTGTGTTTAACTTTATTAGAAAACACCTGGGTGTTTTCTGGAGTGGCTGACCTGTTCTCCTTTCTCACCAACAATCTGTGAAAGTTCCAGTTGCTCCACACTTGGTATCATTAGTTATGTTTATAGCCATTCTAGTATGTGTACAATGTGCACGTTGTGGTTTTAATTTGCATTTCCTAGTGGCTAATGACGTTGAACATCTTCAGGTGTTTATAGACTTTATTTATCATCTTCTCACGAGCTTGTCTGCTTCGCACTTGATAAAGTGCCTGTTCAAGTCTTACTCATAGAATTGGGTTGTTTATTTTCTTCCTGTTGAGTTCTGAGGGTTTTTCATATATTCTGAACACAAATACCTTGTCAGATACGGGATTTGCAAATATTTTCGCCCTGTCTGTAGCTTGTTTTTTAATTCTCTTCACAGGATCCTTCACAGAGCAAAACATTTTAAGTGATGAAGTTCAGTTTATCAATTGACCAAGCGTTGATGGAGAGAACATGGAAAAATGACACGTGTTATGTTACTGATCTTGTATTCTGGGACCGCTAAACTCACTTGTTAGTTCTGAGAGCTTTTTTTGTCGATTCCTTGGAATTTTCGACATAGGTAATCATGCTGTCTTTGAAAAGACCAGTTTATTTCTTCCTTGCTAGGCTGTATGCATTTTATATCCTCTGCCTCGTGCACTAGCCAGGCCTCCAGCACAGTGTTGAATAGAAGTGGTGGACAGGGACCTCCTGCCTTGTCCCTGGTCTTAGGGCAGCACTGAGTTTCCCAACACTGAGGATCATGTTGGCTGTGGGTTTCTTCACAGACGTCCTTTATCAGATGTGGGAGCGCCCTTCTGTCCCTCATGTGCTGTGGTTTTTATCATGAGTGGATGCTAAATTTTTTCAAATGCTTTTTCTACATAATTTGATAGATTTGTTTATTTTTTCTTCTCTAGACCACGGTACCATAGGATGGATTACACACATATTGATTTTTGCATATTGACCCAGCCTTGCATTCTGGGATAAATTCCATTGATTGTGGTGTACCGTTTATGTCTATTGCTAGATTCAATTTGCAAATATTTTGTTGAGGATTTTTGCATCTGAGCTCCTGAGGGATGTTGGTCTGCAATCTTCCTGTGCTGTTTCTGTCTTTTTTTGCTATCAGGGTAATGCTGGCCTCATGTAAGTTGGGAAACATTTTTCCCTCTTCTGTTTTCTGAAAGAGATTGTATAGAATTGCTGTTATTTCTTAACTGTTTGCTAGAATTTGCTGGTAAAACCGTCTGGACGTGGAGATGTCTTTTTCAGCAGGTTTTTATCTACAGATTCACTGTCCTCGTTAGGTGTAGCGTTGTTCAGGTTCTCTCTCTCTCGTCATGGGTGGGTCGTGGTAGTGTGGGTCTTTGAGGCATCAGATGGTCCCCTCTAAGTTGTTGACTATTGTGTGCACACAGGTGTTCCCAGTGGTCCCTTACTGTCTGCTAGCATCTGTGGGGCTGCAGAGGTAGCACCTCTCTTGCCTCGTATTGGGAATGGGACTGTCTTAGACCTAGTGTTTGAAATGCAGCCTTGGGAGCGGAGGAATCATTTTAGCTGAAGGCGTTGCCCCATCTCCCTCAGCTGGGCTCCCGGGTTCACAGGGTGTCCCCAGGGAGCAGCAAATGCGATGTGTCAGGAGGAACATTAGGGTTTTAATCCACTGGGGCAGCATTAGGTGCCCAGGGTGGAAACTTAATACGTGCACCCCAGTGACCTGCATGTCTTCCTGTGTTTCCAGAAGCATCAGGCTGCCATCGGGGAGCAGTTTCACACGGGGAGAGTCTCCCTAAAGAGCAGACGAGATTCCTCCCTTTGTCCGTGACGTTTAACGGGCTGTTCCAAGTGGTGTGTCTGTAGTGCTGATTGCTTTGTGTTCTGTCTGTTTCCAGTCAAGGCCACAGCTTGGCTTACTCTTAAAACCCCGGGAACTAAGGCCAAGCGGGGCAGATGGTTTAGCCAGAGGGTCAGAAGAGACAGGTGGTGGTTTATCTGGCGAGGCCAAAGGTGGCTGGGGATGGAGGATAGGAGGCAGTATGTCCTTCATATGGTACGTTGTCTCTATTCATCATGAATCCTAAAGTGGACGTTTTTAGAAGGACAAAAGCATGGATTTGGGTTCCTGTCCCGGTGAGTTCACGCTGCTGTGACAGAACAGCACAGTCTGGGTGGCTTACGAACATCAGACTTTCATTTCTCAAGGTTCCGGGGGCTGGAAATCTGAGATCACGGTGTGAGCATAGTCGGGTGAGGGCCCTCTTCCAGGTTGCCAACTTATCCCTGTGTCCTCACGTGGGGCAGGGAGGGGGGGAGCTGCCTGGGGTCTCTTTTATAAGGACACCAGTCCCATTCACGAGGCTTCGTCCTCATGACCTGCTCACCTCCCAAGGCCCCACCTCCTGACACCATCGCCTTGGGGGTTAGGTTTCAAGGTGAATTTTGGAGCACCCAAACCTTCCGGGAGTAGCACTTCCTGATGCTGATATTGCAGTCTCTCCCTGTGTGAGAAAAGGTCACAGTTGTTTAGTAATTCTTCAAGCATGATGAATTTTGCTTCATTTAATTAAAAAATCTGTGTCACTCAGGGCTTAAGAATAGGAGAGGGATTTATGAGCAATAGAAGGAAAATAGGTTTTTGCAAATGCAGAGGGCTTGGAGGTACCTGTCACAGGTGGAGCGAAGTGGCGTCCTGTGGGGACCCTGGCGTAGTTGTAGGGCGTGGAGTTTCCTCAATGATGACGAGAAGGGTGGATGACCAGGCCCAGAACTGGGACCACCTGGGTCACTCAGTTTGGCTATTGTCTGTGTCTGTGTCCTTTGGCAACTCAGTGTGTCGTGCTGCTGGTCTGCTGCAGGCTGTGTGTGCGACGAGGCTGGTCAAGAAAGTCCAGTTGATGAGCCGTGGCTCTGACACCAGGCGATCGGAGGGCTGTTTCCAAAGGTGCCGTGTGGGATGCGCTCCCTGCGGTTGTAGCCTTGCAACAATTGGTAAGACTTGTAACCTGTCTATGTGTGATTTCCCCCTTATTATAAAAGTAGCAGGTGGACAGAAAGGGGGGAGAGCAGAACTAGTCCCTCCACTGAGAGAGTTTGGTGGCTGAGTGGTGCCTCGAGGGGTGTCCCACGTGGGGTCACGAGACCATCCGGTTGTGAGGTCTTGGCAGCTGGGCAGCCGGCCGTGAGGGTGTGAAGCGCCAGGCACGCACTCCCAGGAGAGGCTCCTGTGCCCTTGTCCTCACATGGCCACCCCCGGGGAGGCAGGCGTGCATGTGGGCGGGGGTGGGGGGCACGCCGGGAAAGGAACACACAATTCTTTTGGCGGAGAGTTTTCAGCCGCAACCCCCAAGGGGGAGAACCCTAGTAATAATTCTCATGTGACTCTGCAGATTTCTCATTCAGTTTCTTTCCAGGAGATTAGTAACATTTTCGTTTCTGTTCTGACTGCTGGTGAAAGAGTAACAAAATCTTGGAACCGTGGCTCTGGAGTTTATGGCTTAGAACCCAAGAGTTACATAGTAACAAGAGGGTGAGAGGGCCATGGAAATGGAGCCGGCATCCTGGCAGAAGGTTACCGTAACGTCAGTTCACGTCTGTCATCAGGGGAACCCAGCAAGGAATCCTTGTGACCTGGCAGTCGCCTCCCTTGGCTTCCCCCGAGAACAGCCTCCCAGGGCAGTGGTTTGTCTCAAAGAAGGAGGAGGCCGGAGGCAGCCCCTCCTTTGACATTAGGAGTTCCTAGAGATGTTCAAGGAGCCCTGGAAAGAATTCTAGACTGTCAAAAAGAAAAGGACTTTCTGAAAGTGAACTGGCGTCACCGTTCCTTATTTTCAAGGCTGTGTGAGCACAGATCTGAGCAATTACCATGGTTTTCTGTTTGAGTAATGGGGAATCTTTCTTTCACCTACATTATTTAGCGTTTTGTGTGTGGGGGGGGGTCCCTTGGTGCATGCCCCAGGCAGCTACAGCACATGCTGGGGACGTCCCCCAGCCAGGGAGGGGCTGCTGAGACACCCCGGGCCACTCTCTAGACAGTGATGCTGCGAGACCTCAGTTCTTTATTCTCTGTCCGGGGCAAACGTCCTCCCAGCTCCCCAGCTCTCCCACCGTCCCCACTTCCCTCTAGAAATAGGAGCCCTTCTTGATGCCTGTCACTCTTCCTCTCACTCTACCATCACCTGGTCCCTGGCCCCCTTTCCTCCTGAATCTCGTGGCTCCGCCCCTCCCCTCTGTCCCCCTTGGACTTCAGACTGAGCAGCGTTTGACTGGAACCCTGGAGCCTCTGGAGCTTGTCTGTCTTCCTGCGGCTCTGAAAGTTGCATGTAATGCATAGCCGTGCAAATGGTCCTCGTCTGAGACAGGCACCTGGATTCTGTCCAGCAGTGGGGCAAGTTGACTTCCCTTCACGGAAAAAGCCAGTTTTATGTTTGTTGGAAATTCATTTCAGTATTCCTTTATTCCTTATTGAGCTGAAGTTCACATAACATAAAATTAACACATGACAGTGAACAATTCAGGGGCACTCAGTACATTTACAGTGTTGTGCAGCCGTTACTTATCCAGTTCCAGAACGTTTTCCTCACCCCGAGAGGAGACTGCCTCCTGAGTTTGTGGAGGTGGGTGTGACTCAGAGCCATGGCAGTCGGCTCCAGGTCAGTATCTGGAGAGACGCTTACCTACCACTTGGCACCTGTCTGGTCCCCATGTGCCCTCGTCTGTGTGGTTCTCTCTTCGGGGAGTTTTGTCTTATACTCTCGGGTCTGCTGGATGAGAACCTTCGTGTGTGAACGCCTGCCCCATTTCCATCATTACCTGTAGGAGCACTGACCTTTGTAAGGTTCTGCATAACCCCTGCCATTTTGCTTCTAGAAAAGTCTTCCCATTGACAGTGGGGACGGGCTCACACCTCCTCACCATCATTGAGCTGTGTCATTTTTTCCATGTTAGTTCTGTAGGGAGAGAATGGCGTCTTGTTTTAATTTGATCTTTCTGGTGACCAGTGACATGATCATTTCATTCCACACGCTCGGTCACAGTACTTTTAGAAGGGACAGTCTTCGGCGGTCAGGAGAGCAGTAGCCAGGCCAGCCGTGCCCCTTGGGCATGTGCGGGGAGCCCTCCTGGGTGGGGTGGTGTCTTGGGGACTTCTCTCCCTGCAGGGAGGGGCATGGGGAGCAGGGTGCTGGGCCCTGTACGCACCTGTGTCGCTCTCTAGACGGCCCCGTGGAGCCCACCTCCTGGAGCGAGAGTCCGCCTAGGCAGAACGGCCCGTGTGCTGTGTCTGATGCTCCGAGGGCGGGTCTTCCACGGTGTGTGGGGCGCCGGGCGTGTTGAGCGCTGTTTTCCTCTGATGTCGCCCCTTTTCTGTTGCCCGCTGGCCAGCTGTGAGGTGGCTCTTGGACAGGCCCTGAGCCAGCTCTCCAACCAGCCCGAATGTGCCGTGACCCTCCGCTCCTGGGACCTCCTGGAGCCTGTGAGTTGTCAGGCAGCTGGAACCCAGAGGTCTCCTCTGTCCAGCGGGCCCACATGTTTTGGGGCTTCAAGTCATTTGTCATCAGTTGTCAAATGAGGAGTGAACCCAGACTTAGTAGAAAGAGACCCTATTGGAAGGGGTTGTCGCCGGGGGAGTGGTGTCGGAGTGGGGGGCGTGACGGTGAGATAAGCAAGTGTGTCTGGGCTCAGCAGACTGAGTTTTCCTTGTAGGGAGGTGTAGGCAGGCAGCAGGACCCGGATGTGGGGCAGGGGAGGAAGAGTGGAGCGCGGGGGTGATGGATCAGAAGGTGTGCCCGGAGGCCGGCCTGTTTTGTTGGGGGGGAGTCACCCCGAGGCTCAGCCTGTTCTCAGGTCCAGAGGCCTGGGGCCAGGAGAGAAGGCAAAGCAGAGTTTGGGTAACAAGCACTTTGTTCCGACTGATCCGCGGGGACGAGCTGTTCAGCCCGTCACTGAGGAGGTGCAGGGTGGGTTCGGGGATCTAGGCCCGGCCTTGCCCTGGTGGACAGGGGCTCTGCGAGTCTCATCCACGTCATGTGCAGTGAGCGCGTTCCGGAACACGAGGGACGAGGGTGTCGGACCCCGATCACAGGGCCAGGTGCGAGAAAGGCCGTCTAGCTGCGTGCTACGGGGAGTGGAGCGCAAGCCCCATGGGTCTGTCTGAGGTTGGCGTATCACTGCCCTGAGTGGGCCTTGTGCTCCAGCCCCCTCGGCCCTGAGCTTCCCCCAGGCCGCCCACCCAGGTCTCTCCCAGGGGACCTGCTTCTGGGGAGGGGGCCTGTGTGCTGGGCTGTGGCGGGTGGGAAGGACGTGCTACACGCAGGGGTGGCTCTGGGGCCAGCAGGGCCGGCAGGGGGCTCTGGCCATTGCAGGCTGTGCACATGAGCTGCATGGTGGGCCTGGTAGGGGGTGGGGGGCCCAGGGCCCTGCAGGAGCTGGAAGGAGCGCCTGGAGGAAGGCTCCCCGGCTTGTTGCTCGCGTCCCCTCTGCGGCTCTGAGTCCTGTGCGAGACGTGGTCCGCCTGCCCTGCTCTCAGGGTTGTTGGAAACCCTCAGACATCCGGATACGTTTCTGGTTTCTTCCTTTTTTTTTTTGTCTTTGACCCTCCTCCTCCTCCCCCGCTTCCTCTTCCTCTCATTTTGGTTTCTAAGCCCATAATTCGTTTTAAAACTGAAACGTTGAAATGCTAAGCTCGAACACCTGCATTTTCTTACTACCTGCTTCTGAGTCAGGGACGGAGGGTAGGGGAGCTTGGTGCAAACACATCCTTCTTCATTCAGACTCGGTCGTCGCTCCCACCACTGCTGGCGAGGCCTCGCCCGCTGACCCCCTCTGTGCCCCCAGGAGCTCACGCTCAGTGTCACTTGTCACCTGAACTAGGGTGCAGAGACACCCTCTGCTCCCAGTTCACACCGTGAGGCTGCATCTGGTCTCCTGGCCAGGTGAGCCGTGCCCCGTGGCTGAGCCAGGGGCCTGTGGAGTGGCCGCGATGTTGAGTCTGCGTGTACATGTAGGGGGTAAGGGATTCTGCTCATGGCTCCCTGCCAACATGTCGCCTTTGTCTCTCTGTCCCAGACTCTGCCATCACCAGACAGTGGGAGGAAGCCGCATCCCGGCTGCTGGAATGTTTGATGACACCGATCATCAGGTACGGGATGAAAGCCACCTGCAAAGTCTGGTTCTTTCTAGAAGTGGCTCCTGAGCAGGTCTTGGCGTGGGTGTCCAACGCCTGTCAGCAGCTGCATCTGTCTGTTGCCTCCTGGTGGCAGCCGTGACTTGGGAGCCGAGAGGGAAGGTGGGTCTCAGGAAGCTCAGGTCATTCTGCCCAAGGTCACAGTCCATCCGGGGACTTTGGCTACAGAGGACATCAGTGCCTTGTGTGACATGGGCAGGAGAAGGGCCCTGTGAGGCTGTGCTGGGGGTGTGGGCCTGAGGGTGGGCGCCCAGTGGTCAGCACCAGCTTCCGTGGGTAGCAGGGAGAGTGCCGGGGGCCGAGGAGGTGCCTGTGAGGCCCACCCCTGCCTGGACCTCCCCACGTCCCCTGGGGGCCAGCTTGGCATGCAGCACTTGCATATCAGGTCCTTGGAGGTGGTCTGTTGTTGCAGTTGGGGTGGCAGAGCGCATGGTCCTCCCTTCTCTTCAGTCTCACTTGTTCACCCCTGGGGGTCAGGATGGTCCTGTGTGGGATGGCAGCCCCGGAGCTGCAGAATGGTCTTGGACGCTTCTTGTGGCTTGGGTGCCTTTGCTTTCTCTGAGTGAGAAGAGGGGTGAGAGGAAGCCATTCTGTTTGTTTGGGTTGGGGGCCGACAGTCTAAGAATAAACTTCCAGAAGAGCCAGGAAAGTGACCAGGACCCATTCCTGGCACCTCTGGACGTGGGGATGGAGGAGGCTGGTGGAAACGTGAGGTGGGGTCCGTCAGTCACACCCCGAGCGGGGAGGGGACGCGGCCACTTCCGACCCACAGCACCTGCAGCTTTCCCGAGACCTGGGTTAGAGGTCTGAGCAGACGTGCCTGGTTGGAGGGCGTTTCCAGGAGCGACTTTGTTTTCAGCGTGTAGGGTATTTGAGTACCGCGTCCTCTCCACAATGCCGTCCTGCTGGCCAAGTTGTTCTCAGGGAGTGAGCGCTCGGAGTTCATCCCTGATGCCGTCCCCTGGGAGCATCCGTCCCTCTCCCCACCCCCATGTTAGGAATCCCCGTTGGCTCTACCTTCCACGTGTAAATAGTCCTCTTACAAAAGACAGTTTAAAAGGAAATGCTTAAGAAGATTAAAAAATATTCTAGAATTTGTGTTGAAGTGGAAAAACACCCCACTGTGAAGTGATGAACTTTCATGCAGTGGTTCCTACGGAAGCTCTGCGTTGCTGGGCTCTTCATGCGAGGACCAAGCAGTCTGTCCCTCTGATGCTGCTGTGAGCCCGTGGTCTCTATGATGGGTCCTGGGGACGTGCCGTGAACCAAGGTTGGCCTCTGCGAGGAGCTGACTGCAGGGGTCGTGTGTCCCCCACTGAGAGAGGGGCCAGCGGCCTGGGAGGCCCGGGTCTGAGGTGCGGGATGGTCAGGAGTGCAGGGGATGCCCATCATGGGGCCATCGCCTGCCTGTCTGCTTTCCCGAAACACAGCACGGGGGGCCGCAAGGGGTTCTGCAGCCTCCCAGGCTGGATGGTGTGGACATCCGTCTCGGGAGCTCGAGAACAACAGGGCATGATTTTATGTCTCACCTGTGGGCTCCTGAGGCCTGGATGCACCTGTGCCGAGACCTGAGTGCAGAGACTGAGTTACTCTGCGTGCAAGTGTTTGGGGCTGCCTGGCCTTTAACAACCCTGTGGGCTTACCAAGCATGCCGTGTCTGCCAGCAGGCTGCCCAGGTGCCAGGGTGGCCCCCAGAGGCAGGGGCGAGAGGGGAGGCCTGTCCGCAGGAGGGGTGCTTTATCTCTAGCACGTGGCTGTCAGTGTCTGGCAGAGTGGCACTGGACCTCGGTAGATGTAATTAAGCGACACTGAAATGGACTTAATTCCTTCCGCGTGTGTTGGAAGGCCTTGGAGGGTCTCCTGGGTCCTCCGTGACGATGGCCCAGGACTGTCCCCCCAGTGCATTAGGGTCTCATGGGCGCTCCTCCAACTAGTTGTGAGTGGTCTGGGCTTCTAGTCTCTGAAGACAGGCAGAGGGCCTTAAAGTTCACGACTCGTTAATGTGGAAACTGCACATGGTAGCCTTACCCTAACGCTGGTCTGCACGCGGTGTTGGCCCAAATGGATCATCTCAAGGCCTGCAGTATAGACTGTGTTATAGGACAGCAGCCTACTGACAAGGCACGTGTGGAGCAGTGAGTCCAAGAGGACAGAGAGCCGAGCACCGTCCGGCCGCCTCACGCCAGCTCAGGGGCCAGCCCTGGGAGCCGTCTCAAGAGAGAGACCACCCGCGGGCGCTGCTGCCTTATCCGTCCTGGGAACGGGTCTCCGAGGAGCCAGGCCTGAGGCGGGCGGAGGGCTGCTGTCCGGGACCTCCGTCCGTAATAGTCACTCAGCACTGCCCTTGTCGGGCCCATTTATACTGACCAGAAGCTTCCACACCTGGCCCCGCCCTGGCTCCTACAGCAGAGCCCCACGTGGGCGATGCTGCTCCTTCCTGCTCTGGACCCGTGCTGTCCAGCGCTGTGGCCAACACCGTGCAGAGTGCTGGGCGCTCCTCGTGTGGCTGGTTGGAGCCCAGTGAGCTGGGAGCATAAATACACGAGACGAGCTGGACGCAGAGGGAGGCAGAGCATCCGTTCATGGCTCTGTGTTATTTACGAGGGGACATGATCGATCGTACTTTGGATGTGTATCGGGGTAAATAGAACATACTATTAAACTGACTTCTCCTGTTTGTTTTCCCAACTCACCGTGGCTTCTGGGAACATCTGAAATCTCACGTGTGGCTCACCTGGGCGCGTGCCCGCTGTTCTGTGGGAAGCACAGCTCTAGGCTGTTCTTTGGTGCCCTCTGCATTTGAGGTCCCCCACCCCCGTCAAGGCCCAGCCCGTGGGGTTGGGAGGCACTGATGAGTAATAGTACCTTGAAACCAGCTTGACGTGCTAGTGTTTTTGCATTTCTGTGGACAGTTTACCAATGGGCTGCTGGGCCCTGTGGAAGAAATGGGTTTCCTGCTCAGATCGCGTTTCTCCCAAACAGAAACCCAGAGCTCTCCTGTGGGGAGCACGTGCTGCCCTCAAAGGCCAGCCAGGCGTCCCACTGCCCAGGCTCCCCGTTATCCAGGCTCCCCATTGTCCAGGCTCCCTGTCTTCCATGCTCCCTGTTATCTGGGCTCTCCATTATCCAGGCTGCGTGTTCTCTGGGCTCCCCATTATCCAGGCTCCCCAGTATCTAGTCTCCCCGTTGTCTGGACTCCCTGTTGTCCAGGCTCCCAGTTGTCTGGGCTTCTGCCTCCCTGTTGCTGTGCATAAGAAAGCGTGCATGCGTCTGCAGCCTGATTTTCCTCTTAGGACTGGATCCTGCCCATGTTGGTTGTGAGTGGGGCCGCACGCCAGCGCCGGCTTCGATGAACCGCTGCATGTTCCGGTGGGCGGAGGGATCCCCGTTTAACCCTCTCCTGCTCCTGGGAGTCCCGCTGACACGCTGCTGGATGGGGCTGCCGTTTGAGCAGCTGCAGGGCACATGGCCCAAGTCCGCAGGGAGACCCACAGGGCCGCCACATGTGGCCAGGCTATTTATATCCCACAGAGGCCCGTTTTTCTCTGAGAAGAGTGGGCACGTGGCAATGCTGTCACGCTGCTGGGTGACACCAGTGAAACGAGCCTTTCATTAGATGACTTGCTGGTGCGTCCCACACTTTTCCATGCCCGTGCACGGGCCTTGGGGTTTTGCATCTGCCCTGCTCTGCTGTGCGAACGCACACAGGGAGCGCGTGCAGAGCCATGGCCCCTGGTGGCTGTGCTCCTGGCGACGGGATGGCAGGGCCCAGGTCAGCAAGCCCTGGCTCTACCACAACCTCCAGGGGAGGGCAGGTCCCTCTGGGGCCCATCACTCCACAGTGTACTGAACTCCCAAGCTGGGCCTGACACATTCTAGGCACCAGGGCCTCCATGTGGAAGAAGTATTCTGGTGCCCTGGAAGATGGTCTGCAAACGGGATCAGTAAGTCAGATGTAAGGGGGTCAGGTGGTGATGGCTGCCGAGAAGAGAAATCAAGTGGAGAAGGGGCCCCAGGAGGCCTTGCCGAGAAGGACAGTTGGTTGAAAAGACAGGAGCTGTGCCTGGGTTTGGGGAGGATGGTTCTAAGCACAGGGAACAGCATATGCAAAGGCCCTGTGTCAGGAGTATGCCTCCATTGTTGGGGGGAGGTGAGAGCAGATAAGGTAGATGGTGAGCTTCTTGGTGCTCAGGGACACCGAGATGGGAGCCCTGAAAGCTGAGGGTTCAGACAGGACTGCTGGTTTCCGAGGAGAATTGATCATGGAGGACAGGACAGGGCATCCCACTAGGAGTCTGTGAGGTGATCCAGGAGAGAGGTGGTGGCTTGGGCTAGGGTGCAGCAGTGGGGGTGGGAGGATGGCCTGATGGGCATGTATTTGGAGGTGGGGCCGAGGGGATTTGCTGCCTGGCTGCATCTGGAGTGGGGTGGGGGCCGAGGACGCACCCAGGTTTTGGCTGAGCAACTGGAAGGATGGAGGGTCGACTTAGGGGTCAGCTCCACTGGGAGGCATCCCAACCTTGGGAGGCGGGGAGCATGGTTTGGGGACACGTGAAGTTTGGAGGGGAGGAGGCCCTGGGAGCCATGCCTGGAGTCAGGGAGGGCCTGAGGACAGCCCCGAGGGCTGGGTCCTGGCTGGAGACAGAGCGCTGAGTCCTTCCGGGAGTTGGGCCTCCTCGCCGGGGAACCTCCCTCATTCATGCGTCCGTCAGATGAGGCTGGCCCGTGCGGGCCATGAGGATGGGCCCGTGGGGGTGAGGTGGCCCTTGACAGATGGGAGACCTGGCCGAGTGGCTGCGTGGGAAGGGAGAGGCTGTGGGCAGCATCCAGGGATGCGAGTCTGGGGGTGCACCCCAGCTGAGCCCTGTGTGGCACTCCCAGGGGCTGGGCACTAAGGCGTCTGGAGGCGGGGCTTGGGAGTGTGGGCAAGGCAGAGCCCGCTCCCTGGCCTGGACTTTGCCTTGCGTCTCAGGGCGGTGTGTTTGGGGAGCGGGGGTGGGGGGGTGGGTTGAAGAAGGAGGCACCGCCGTCCTCCGGGTGAGCCTCAGAGGGACTCTCTCCATACCTTCATCCGCACTTTTCACTGCCCTGTTGGAAGGCGTGAGCCCAGGGCATGGACGGCCCACACCTGTGGGTCAAAGGGGCACTCGCTTTTGCAGGAAAACTCCGTGGGTAGCGGAGTTGCCCTCTGTGCTCTCTACACCCCGAGCGAGGCCCGGTCGAGTTCGTTATGGAGATGAGATTGTGCATCTCGTCTTCTTGCCCTGTTGGGGGCGTTGGTTACTGACCGGCCCATGTTCCATTATGAACTTGGACCAAGCCCACCCGGAGCCACTCACTCAGGCTCCAGGGTTGGTCTTCCGGTCCCTTGTAATAGGCCGAAGAACGGCCCCAGTGAGGTCAGCTTCTAATCCCTGGGACCTCTGAGTGTTACCTTCTCCAGAAGTAGCGACTCTGCAGTTAAGGCTCTTGAGATGGGGAGGTGACCTGGGTTGTCTGGTGGGCCCTGAACTCCATCACAAGTGTCCTTGCGCTAGAGAGGCAGCAGGGATTTGAAAGACAAGAGGAGAAGGTGACAGGAAGATGGAAGCCGCGATTTGAGTGCTGTGGGCGTGACACTAATTTTATGTGCCAGCTTGACTGGGCCACCGGTGCCAAGATGCTTGGTCAAACCTGATTCTGGGTGTGCCTCGGAGGGTGTTTCTAGGTGAGATTAGCATTAGAATCTGCAGACTGAGTAAGCAGCTGGCCCTCCCCCATGTGGGTGGGCCTCAACCGATCAGTTGAGGGCCTGAAAGGAGCAGAAAGGCAGAAGAAGGGAGAATTCCCTCTCTTGGTGTGGCTGTCTTTGAGCTGGGACGTCGGTCTTCTCCTGCCTTCAGACTTGGACCTGGACTGGATCTTGCGCCGTCAGCTCCCTTGGGTCTCCAGCCTGCTGACTGCAGACCTGGGGCTCTTCAGCCTCCGTGATCACGTGATCCGATTCACTGTCATAAATCTCTTTCTCTCTCTACACGTCCTATTGATTCTGGTTCTCTGGGGACCCTGACTAATACAGTGGCCACAAACCCGGGGATGCCAGCAGCCACCAGGAGCCGGAAGAGGCAAGGAACTTCTCCCAGAGCCTCTGAGGATCACAGCCCTGCTGCCACCGTGATTTCAGCGCCATGAAACTGGCTTCAGACCTGGCCTCCAGCACTGCGAGAGAGCAGATTTCTGTTGTTCTCAGCCACCCGGCGTGTGGTCGTTTGTTAGAGCTGCCGCAGGAAAAGAGTGCAGCCAGTATAAACAGCGCTGCGTACACGGCCGGCCACGCGCACGGGGCTGTAAGTGGGTGCATGGATTTCAGGGAGCCGCCCCGCTGGGTCAGGGCGTGTCTCTCTCTGTTTTATACATCTTGCCAGATCAGTCTCCACAAAGGTCTAACAGTTTGTCTTGCCCGGTGAGGAAGAGTACGTACCTGGTCCCAGCATGCTTTCAGTTGAGGGCGTGAGGGGTCCTCCCGACTGTGTGGGTCTGGGAGGGCACAGCTACGTGCTGTTACGGGACGCAGGTCCCCCTGGGTCCCCGTGACTGTGGGTGTTCGCTCAGAGAGCCCTTGCGGTTGCATCTCTCCGTCCATGAACGGCCCGTTGGTGCTCGTTGCCCAAGTTTCTCTGAGATGTTTCCCTCTCCTTGCCTGTTGGTAGGGGCTGTTCATTTGTTCCCGACATCGGTGACCGTCTCCTGTGCTCCTTGAGAACGTGCATTCCCGGTTCTGTGGCTTGCTAGCTGCTTCTGCTACGGTGTCACTTGCTGTCGAGATGAAATCAGGTTGCATCGACCGTGTCTCTCGCGCGCGACTTGTGGGCAGCCGTGTCTGTCAGGAAGATAAAGGGCTGTCTCCCGATTTCCTGGCAGGGTTTTATTGCTTGTGTTCTGGAGCTCAGCTCCTCAGCGTGTTGGGAACGCGCATGCATCACGTGGAATGAGAAGTTTGAGGGGGGCGTCCAGCTTTCTTTCCTCCCAGTGCACCAGCGCTGGTTATTCAATAGTCTGTCCTTTGACTGACAGGTTGGACTTCACCTTGTGGTACTTTGGTCTCGTGTAAACTGCTTTCCTTCGGGGAGTCTCCTGTTGGGCCTGCTGGCCTGTTCTTGTGCACGATGACATGCAGCAGGAGCGCTCCCGTATGCGCCCCTGTGGCTGTGTGTGTGTGTGTGTGTGTGTGTGTTACGCGTTTCTCGTGGCCCCCGGGCAGAGGAAGACTGGGTGGACGCTTGGGGGCTGTGCTGCCCGGGGCAGCGGGCGGGAGGGTGGTGGAGGTGCGAGGGAGGGCCAGGTGAGAAAGGACACAAGGCCGTCGAGCTGTGTGCCAGTGCCCCTGTGTGCATGCGGAATTTCAAAAGGTTGTTCAGCAAGTGACATCACCATGTCCAAGGGATAAGGCGCTAAAGGGAGAGAGAGTTTGCCGAGGGGGTGGCAAGATAACACGTGACTGGCCCGTGCGTGTGCCCTTGGCGTGTGTGTGTGCTGCTGTATCCAGGTTCCCCATGTCTGACCTTGGCTGCCCTCAGTAGCTCACACCTGGGCACTGACTCAGGCCCTATTGGAGGCAGCGCCCCAGATGCCCTCTCCCCAAATGCTGTCTGTGTCCCCTGGGCATCCTCTCTGTCCCCCAGACACCCTCTGTGTCCCTCAGATGCCCTTGGTGCCCAGCTCCGGCTGTGCTGCCCCAGCTGGGCCGGCCGCACCCACCTGGGCCCTTGAGGCCAGGGCCAGTGCCTCTGGTGGCCCTGGTCCCACCCACTCTGCAGGTGGAGATGTGCCTTGAGCTTCCCACACCTGACCCCACACAGGAGTGACAACTAGCAGACTCGCCTGAGGAGGTCGCCTCAGCAGAGGTGGGCGTGGGTAGGATGGGGTGAGTGGGCGTCGGTGCTGCGGGCCGGGACTGTCCACACTCTGTACCCCAGCAGGTTCTCCTTGGCAGCTGCTGGTGGCCCAGCCTGATCTACAGGTGGCAGTCATGGCAGGTGGGGTCCAGATGCGTTTCACGGGGCGGGCTCCTTTGTCCTAGACACCTGTGTGACTGGAGACTGTGCAGGAATAATCAGACCAGAGTGCAGCCCGTCTGGGCCGAGGTCAGAGGAAGGTGAACCGGGAGCCTTCCTGTGGGCGGAGGACGATGAGCCGGCCTCGTGGCTGGGGGGGAGGGGGGGGGGGGGTGGGGGGAATGGAGAACAGGCCCCGGGGGGGGGAGGAGGAGGAGCCATTCCCGAGGGGAGGACAGAGAGCAGCTGACGCTGGGTGGGAGGCGACACCCCACTGTGAGAAGTGCTCCTGGGGCTCTGGGCTTATGCACACGGGGGAGTGGCCTGGGGGAGTGGCCTGTGTGATGCACTGTCCTCGGGAGTTTGCAGACAGTACCTGGCACCCCCGACTGGGAGTTTGCCTGGGGCATGTGAACCCGGCCCAGCGCTGTGCCGTTTGTGCCCGGTGGTCTGGTCTGTTCCCTCACTGGGCGGGTGCAAGGAGGGCTGTCTGGTGTGAATCTCCTGCAGGGCTGCATGCATCGTAACCCCCTGGGCTGTTGGGCTCCTAACAGGAGAGCTCACAGGGTCGGGGGTCCCGATTCTTTGCCAGCTGTTGGGTGGCTGTGGAAATGAACCTCATCTGTTTCCAGATTTCCCCGTGGACTCTGTTTCTAGTCAGTGGAGGACGGTGACCCCGGGCAGACAGGCAGTTTGTTCTGATCTTTCAGATTGTGAGCACCACCCTCCTCTGAGATCCTGCGGGCGCCCGGTTCCTCTCCTCTGGGGTCCTGTGGGTGCCCGGCTCCCTTATCATTCTTCTGTGCTGCCCAGCCCCAGCGATGAGCGCTAGGCAGCCCCTCCCCTGCCCCCTTCGTCCCCCAGGCTTGTGTCCAGCAGAGCCTGTCCCATTGCACTCGCGCTGATGTGACCTGGGCCACGTGGGAGAAGTGAACCGAGTCGGGGGCCAGAGGCCACGGCCAGCAGGGGAGGGAAGGCCACGTGGCATGCTCCTGGTGCCCTGGCTGGGGAGGGTCTCGCCAGCCTCACATGTGAGGGTCTGTGCGTCCATCACCTACATGATTCGGGCATGTGCACACAGAGCCGCACATCCAGGGGGAAGAGAGACGTGTAAACACAGCCGTGGACCGGTGCCCCGGGAGGCGCTGTCAATCCCCTGGCATCCGCCTCCTCCCTGCCCTCTGGGTGGTGACCCCTGCGTGAGGGGGTCGCAGCCTGCGCCTTGGGCCAGCTGCAGCCCTCTGTCCTCGCAGTGGAGCCTGGGGTGGCGCTGCTGAGCAGAGGCCAAAGTTTGACAGGGTTTTCGTGCCTGCTTGGGTGGGAAAGCTGGAAGCAGAAATCGTAGGCCTGGTGTAGGGGCTGAAATGGAGGGAGGAACCAGGGTCCGTGCGGACAGGAAGCAGCCACAGCCATGTGGACGGAGGGTGCCGGGCGCTTGGGACCCTACAGCCCCCGGAGGAGACCCCAGGGCTGAGGGGGTTGGTGGATCTGTCTTCCTACCTCTGGCTCCCTGTGCCCCTTTCTTGTGGCCAGGGCAGCCTAACACAGCATGGCCCAGGTGCTGTGGCCAGAGCCCAGGGTCACCCTCTGTATCAGCACAACTGCCACATCACTCCTCTGGATGTGTCTTAATGTGCTGCACTCTCTTGTCTCAGGGCCTTGGGGTTGTCTGCCTGGGAAATGCACAATTCCTCCAGCCAGACGATGGCCCATCTACCAGGCAGACCCCAGAGAGCCCCACGATGGCCTGTCCACCACGCACACCCCTGAGAGGCTCATTTTTCTGGAAGATGAAGGGCACTTTTCCCAGAAGGGCCTGGGCTGCATTTGAAGGCTGTGGAGGCCCCCCTGGGTGCCTGAGCAGAGGGCAGGGCCAGTGGGGGCAGAGTGGCTGGGAACATCAGTGCCTAGTGCGTGTGCAGGTGAGGAGTCTGTGGGAGAGAAGCCTGTATCCTGGTTGCCCGCCCGACAAGGGTCATGTTGAGAGGGAGCTGATGAACCCCTGGGCCTCCGTCGTCTGTCTGGACCGTTCCTGGTAAGCTGCAGGCTGGCTGGTCCGTGTCACTGGTGCTTCTCCTCGCCCTAGCTGGTGCGAGTGCTTTGTGGCTGTGACCAAGGCCGTCACTCAGGGCAGAATTACTCTGTAGTGTGTTCTTGGGCTAACAAGGATTGCGTTAATGCTTAAAATTGATACTAAGATGTGGTGATCTTGAACATGGGTGGGTTGGTGTTCATTTGGCCAAAATTGGTGCGTTGCGTTCACTGCTAACTTTTTTGTAAATGGAAAATACGGGACCTGTAAATAGGTTTTTAAAAATAGACACTTCTCTTGCTTTTTACTGTAAGTCAAGTTGACCCATCGATGCACCTTGGGGCCTGGGGTCTGTGGGCTGCGATGATCTTGATGTCTATCTCTCTTGAGGTCTGTCTCTTGAGGTCTGTCTCTCGGGCTGAGCCAGTGCTGAGGGAGGAACACTTTGAAATGGAAGTGAAACCAAACTTCGCATCTCATTATTTGTGGATGGTGAGGCTGTTCTTGGAAACCCATAGCTTCTCTTTGGCACCTTAATTTTTTTGTGAAATCTTTAATCACTGAAGAAATATGTTACCCAGGTGCAAGTGTTTCTTTTAATATCACAGCTGCTTTACGAGAATTGCCTTCAGAGCTAGTTATCCTCAGAGGCGGTTTGCAGACCAGAGTGGTTTCCACCCTCAGCAGCTAGATCTTAAAGAGAAAGAGGATTCAAAAAATCCGATTTTTTAAAACAGATGACCTGTGTATTATAAATCCATGAGAATATCCTAAAATTCTCAACCATATTGCAGACTTGGTAAATGTCTTAAACTTCATAAATTATTTATAATTGTAGTTGAAGGATATAAGGAATTCTTGAGCTCATTGCACGAGAATACCTTTAAAGCCAGAAATGTTAGTCTCTCACAACGGCCAGAATAAGCCTTTTCTTCATGCTGGTTTGACGGGAGCAGCTTTACACTCACGATGGATGGATTAATATTTTCTCTAATTTGGTGACCCAGCTCTGACACTGGTGAGGGGCGCAGTCATGCGGCTTCCTCGGCAGATGTCCTTGAGTGTGCCTTCTTGGGCTTCCAATGAGCATCACGAGGCCCTGGGAGCCTCTGAAGGTCGTCCCCCAGCCAGGCCGGGGCGTGACATTCCTACCGAGCCCCCTGAGCACCAGCCGCATCCATCCTGCCTCTCCTGCCTCTTGTCTCTGAGCTGACGCTCAAGGCGTTGTCACCAAAGGCTCCTTGCAGGGGAAGGAGGTACGAGAGGTCACTGGGGCAGGTGCCTGGAGTCCATGGGTCCGTCCTCCGCAGGGTGTACATCTGTCACTCCTCCTTGTCACAGTCTTACCGCACCTCGAGTAGATTCACCCGCTCCCACGGCCTCTGTGGATTATGAGAAACTGTCCAGTTGGAAGGGACAAGGCCCGTCGTGCTGGCAGCCACCTGGGTGCTGTTGCTGCAGGTGGGATGGACTCGCACCTTGGTTGCTGGGCTGAAGGGATTTTAGACTTGGGGTCTGGGACCAAGCGGGTTTCCGTCCTGCCTGGGCGGGGCGTGGACCTCTTCTACAGCGTCCGTCCATCAGACAGGTACGGCCAGTCCCCGTCTCACTTATGACCGAGGCTCAAACACTCAGTGTGTGGCAGTTACCTGTGTCCCCCCACCCAGGTCACCTTCCTGCTTGCTTCCGCCCTAGACACGTCAGCCAGACCTCTGTCCTGGTGACAGCCATGAGCACCTGGAGCCTGTGCCCATTTCAGGCGGCAGACGTGGGTTGGTGCCCACCATCACCAAGGGCCGCCATGTCCCAGGACAGTATCCTCCCCTCAAGGAGGATGGGGTTGCTGGTGGCAGCAGTGACTGCAGAGGCTCAGCCTGTGGGCAGGGGTGTGCTGGGGGGTCAGTGCTGGGTGCGGGGCTGGAGGCCGTGGTCTGGGAGGCTGGGCCTGCCTGCTGCCTCACAGTGTGCCTCCTTCCAGGCCCTGCAGGGTAATGGGACGGCCCGGCCCCACCCACCCCTCAGACACCATGCGACAGTCCCTGGAGAGGTGCTGATGGGCTGTGGTCAGGAGGCGGCCAGGCCTGCAGCCCGGGACAGTGGGTGCTTCTGTGCCAGCACTTGTCCTGGGTTGGTGTCACTCCACCCAGCTGTGCCGTGGCTAGGAGTCGGGAACGCCTTGCACACATCACGCCCTCATTCACTCTCACCACCCCACCAGGCACCTCGACTCCCCGCTTTTACGGCTGGACTCTGACCTCAGGGGGAAGTGGGGGTGCTGAGCACTTGCCCAGGCTCTACAGGGGAACCCGGGAGAGGGTTGGCTCGCTTGTCCTTGCCCTGGAGCCGGAGGCGCTCGGGGACTGCCATGGCCAGGCCTGCGTGGTCCTCAAGCACTGAGGGGCTGGCCCTTGGCGAGACCCCTTCTCCCTCCCCCAGGGTACCGAAGGGCCTTTCTCCCAGGGACAAGAGCTCCTTCCTTCTTCCTCTGCCAGGGCCCTGAATGAGCCCACAGAGGAGAACAATCGGGCCCACATCGCGCACAGCCCGCCATTCAAAGGGAGAGAATGGGGCGAGCGTGTTCCACGCCCGAGGGAAGCTCACTGGGGCCTTGTCCCCTGCTGAAGGGTGCCTTGTGGCCGGCCCCGTGGCCCCGCCCCACCTGTGCCCCTGGACCCCATGGCGTCGGGACAGACACCCTGGGCAGCAGAGGACCCCGTGAGGATGGGGCGGCCGGCCAGCCTGTGTCCTGAGCGCCGTCCTGCCCGTGGCCGGCACAGGGTCAGGGAGCTGTCTGCGAGCCCGGCCCCGGGAGAGGTGAGGCCACCGGGCGGGCCGCAGGGCTTGGCTCTTTAGGGTTTGCTGCCAGGGGCTTGGGGTTTCCCTCTTTCTTTACAGATGGTGTATTTTCTCTTAGGAAAACTCCAAGGACCTGCAAACTACTAGGCACAGGAGTGTGTAGAAATCAGAGTTCGAGTTTTTCTCTGAGTGCTTGCCGTGTGTGAGCGTGCTGAATCCCCCTCATAATGGGGGGACGTCCGGCCATGCCCACTTTGTGGACACGGAGGTTGTGCACAGAGGGGCCAAGCGCCGAGCACATCCTGCATTTCTTATCTGTGTAGACATGCTTTCGTTTTCCCAAGGCTCACAGCTCGGTTGAGTGGAAGGGAGCTGAGCAAGCAAGCAGGTGTCCTTCTGTCCCCAGCCTGAGTGACTGGGGCCCGGATGACTGGCCACCCTTCTTGAGGACCAGAGGAGTCCTTCTGTCCGTCCAGCTGGTCAACGAGCATCCGGGGCTGAGGCTGTGGTCGGCTGGGTGCTCTGCTGGCCTGGGGATGCTCCTGGTTCCTCTTCTTGGAGGCTGGTTCTGGGCACCGGGCTGGAGTGTTCTCCACCTTCCTTTATCGTTAGGATCGCCTCCGTCTCTTGGTTTCTCCATTTCACCTGCACTCTGTAAGGAAGCGGGTGGAGGCTGTGGGCACCAACTGACCTGCCACCTGTGGATGTGGCCCTGGCAGATGCCCAAGTGGGGCCATCCAGGGGCTGGTGGTGGGCTGGGCGGGACACAGTGGTCCCCGGGACCCCTCCAGGCCCTGGCGGCTCTACACGAAGGACCAGGTGTGGCTGCCGTCCAGGTCTTCCTTGAAACGTGGTCTGTACAGTGAGCCATGCATGCCACCATGTCCAGCAGGCCCAAGCGTGTGGAAGTCTGAGATCTGGGGAGAGTGTCGTCCCGGGGGGGTGGGGGTCGAGCCCTGGAGGGGGTGACAACCACACCAGAAACTCGGGCAGTGCCTGCTTGAAAAGGCCGCCCGTGTTTAGAGGGCCCATGAAAAGAAACAGAGGCAGCAAGTGCGGGGCTGGGGGCTGTGCAGGGAGAGGCTGCGGTTGGTATTTACATAGGAATGGGCTCTGAATGGGGGCACTTGTAATCCTTCCAAAATTGGGGTAAAATTTGCATCTGAATGACTCCTCAAGTCCAGATTGCTGTGGAATGTGCTGGTTTCCTTGTTATTTTCCAGTTTCTCTTAATAGTCATTTGCATTTTTATTCAACCAGCATTCTTAAAATCCATGCTGCCTGACCGTTGCCTTTATCCTGACTTTTCCTAGCCTGGATTTCTGCCTCGACTCCTCCCACCCTGTCCTCAAGGTGGGAAGACGCCCCCAGCTGCCCCCCATCCTGCGTGGCACCCAGGAGGGCTCTGGGCTCTCAGGCTGCTGGCTCAGCCCTCAGGAGACAGACAGGTTCTGTTCGGACTTTGCAGAATTACGGAGTATATATTAATTACTTCGCAGCATCAAGAAATTGGGAGATCCCTAAAAACATAGTTATTTTCTAGAAAAAAAGAAATCAGAAGTTGTGCTTATCCTGGGTCTCATTACCAAATGGCAGCAGAGGTCAGATAGGGTCTGCAGGCGGCAGAATACTAGTCTCTAAAGACATCCACATGCCAATCCCTGGACCCTGGGAAGATATTACTTTACCTGGTAAAGGAAATTTGCAGGTGTGACTGAGTTACGGGTTTTGAGATGAGGAGATGATCCTGGATTATCTGGGTGGACCCTAAATGTAATCACAAGATTCCTAATGAGAGAGCGTGAGGAGGGCAGGGAGGAGCGAAGATGCTGTGCTGCTGGTGTAGGGGAGGAAAAACCGTCCCTCTGTTCTCTTAGGTTTGGTCAGTGGGGCCTGCGAATTAAATGGACAAATGACAGATTAACAGGAGAAAAGGCATACGCATTTTAGTATTGTTACGTGCACAGGGCTTCACAGGAAAGAAGAAAACGTAAAGAAGCAGATAGACTTGGGGCTTATATGTCACTTTAACAAAGGCTGATAAACTGTGAAGTGACGAGACAAAGGAAAGGGACTTTGGGCTCCTTGGGGCAGTAAACTGTGGGGAGATGACTAGGAAATGTATGGTAGATACGGGATGCTCAGTAAGGTTTGTTATGCAGACCCATCTTGGTATTGTCTCTGGTAGATATTACAAGGGGAAATTTTTGTCCTGCTTTTAGCACGATGGGGAGGATGGGAAGCTCTTCCTGTTTCTCAACTGCTTTCAACTCAAAATAATCCTTAGGCCAAAGTATTGATACCGGCTCAAGACAAGGTTGACGTGAGGGAAGCCATATTGTAGAAAAGAAACCATATTGTAACTTTGAATGACCTCTGACTAACCCAGCTGGATCTGCACCCTCCAGGAGATCCACCTGCTCTGTGGATTTTATGACCCTTGCTCGTGTATGTACCTCCCAGCTGTGATAAGATGGTAAGTTTGTTCTTTTGAGTTCCTCAGGAATGTGATGACCTCCCGGACAGAGTCTATGCTGATAGCCATCATCAATGACAACTGAAAGATCTGGTGTGGCAACTCCCAGTCTGTAGCACCAGAGGGTCAACATTCCTAACCCCTTCCCCTATTGCCCACTGGCCTGTATAACTGCTGCAGGATTCTGTGCCCCCTTAAGATGGTTCTTTAGGACACCAGTCCCCCCATCTTCCAATTTGCTGGTTTATTGCTTGATAAAATGCCCCTTCTCTGCCACCATCTTGCCTGCTGACAATTGGTTTTTGTCTCGTGGGAAGCTGGTGGTGCCCTGTGTCCAGTAACAGTGGTCTATCTGGGGGTGGTGTGTTCTGATCCCCTTCACTGGCTTTGAAGAAGGAGGGAGGGGCCGTGTGCCAAGGAATGCAGGAGGCCCCTGGAAGCTGGAAAAGACAAAGGAACGGGCTCTCCCTACAGCTTGCAGAAGGCACAGCCACCCCCTGGGTTTCAGCTCAGTGAGTCCCATGTCTGACTTCTGACCTCCAGAACTGTTGAGATAGTAAATTTATGTTGTTTTAAGCCACTGAGTTCGTGGTGGTTTTTGACAGCTGCCGTAGGAAGCCAGGACAGGTCCCTTAAGACGTGTTCTTGTGTCCGGGGGACTTCACAGCCACTTGTAGAGACAAGCTCAGTGAACCCTTACCCAGCAGCGAGGAACGTGCCGGATCCAGTGTGACACTGCGTCATCCTGGCCGGTGGTGGTCAAGCTTCTGCGTGTGTAATAATCACCCGGAGGGCTTGCACAGACTGAGTGTGCCCGCGGGCAGGACAGCCAGCTGCTCCTGCTGCTGGTCGGGGGTGGGGGGGGGGGGGGGCAGAGCTCGCGGGTGCGGTGGCCATGGGGATTTAAGGCAGAGAGCATCTGCGGAGGAGCTGGAGTCCCGCTGGCCCCAAAGGACAGGTGGGATTTAACAACAGGAGGTAGGAGGCGGGTGTGTGTCTCGGGATGCATAAGGTGGGAGCAGGAGGGTGCCGGGTCTGCCCTGGCCCAGCTTCACCTCACGGCGCCCTGCAAGGGCAGGAGCAGCCAGCGGTGGCTGGACCTAGCCGGCCACACTTCTCCGTCGCCCAGCATCCCTCCTGGCCCGGGGACCTGATTGGGCATGCGCCATGCACGGGCATCCGCACTCTCAAGGCCGCTTGAGTGACCGCAGGCCCCGGGCATGCACGGTGGCCAGGGCGGTGTGAGCGGGGCTCAGGGAGTGCCTTCGCTGGGCGGGCTGGGAGGCGGGAGCGACAGCGGGTGGCTCTGAGCGGCCCGCAGCCCCGCCCTGGGCGCTGTGCTGCCCCGTGTCCGGCCCGGCCTTGCCTCTGTTGGATGGGGCCTGTGCATGTGTCCTTGCCCGTGACACAGGTGAGCTTCCGCGTTGGCCGACCGACCTTTGAATTCAGCCCCCCACCCGGGAGCCCTCAGCCTCAAAGCCTCCCCTTGCCAGGGAGGAGGCCTTGGGCACATCTTTTCTGGCGTCCGTGTCGTGGGTCGTCGTCCTCGCCCTTTGGTGGTGCTGTGGGTTCCAGAAGCGTCTGTAAGCTGTAGATTAGCTTTGTGGCATTGAGGCAGCGGGTTTACTTCCTTTACGGATGTTTCTGGCTTGTTCTGTGTCATGTCCTGAAAGTTAGGTGGCCCAAGGGCTGCGCCAGCCCCTGCCCGCACCACCCCCCCGCCCCGTGCTTATTGGGGGTCTGCAGGATGCCGGTCCCCAAACTCCGGGGACATGACGTGGTTTGTGGTGGAAGTGCCATGTCTGTGGTGGGAGCCAACACGGTGCCTCAGCTGGGTGTGTGTGTGTGTGTGTGTGTGTGTGTGTGTGTGTACATGCGTGTCGGGGGGAGAGGCGGGTCAATGTAGGAACAAGCTTTTGGAAATCATCACACTTTGGGCCAGAGGTGCTGCTGGTGGTGTCCCCGTATGAGCCTCTCAGGGCGAGAGCACATCAGAAACTGTCCTGGGTCCCGCGTGGAGGAAGAGTCTCTCTCCCAACAAGCCGTAGGGACCGCGGCTGGTCAGCCTCCTCCTCTGACCGACAGCGTGCGTGTGTCACTCAGCGCTCACCTGGTCTTGCCATAGTTCTCCATCAGCTCTTATTTTATGTCAGAACACGCATGCGCAAATGCACACACCCCAGACGAATGCATGCACGCGCAAAGGCACACACCACACACATGAACACACACGCACCTGCCAGCGAAAATAATCCATAACCAATCTATAAATCAAAATCGGGGTGAGTTTATTCTGAGCCACATCTGCAGGCTAGCTTACCCTGGGGCCTTCTTCCCCAAGGAAGGAAGGGCCCCAAAGAAGTGGGGTATACAGAGTGGTTATATACCCTCAAAGAACATGTTTCACATGTGATTGAAATATCCCTTTTACAATAGTCACAAGATTGCCCTGTCAGCACAGCGATTGATGGACACAGCAGGTAGGTCTGCTGTCTCGGTGGACACAGCAGGGTGGCGGGTCTGTTGTCTCTAGCTGGGTGGTCACAGATGAGCACAGCAGTCAGTTCCTAACCTAGGGAGTGACGTTTATCCTTAGGGGAATGCCAATGTGGGGGGAAATTGCATCTTTACCTTAAGGCCATTTGTTGTTGTCTTTGGGACACAGCAAATACTTAAAGCAGACGTGCAATGCATGCTCAGGCCCTTTTGGAGAAACAAGGTCGGGCTGAATTAGGTTTACACCAAATGGCTTCCTCATAGACTCCAGTATATCCTACTGCTTGCCATTTGTTTGTCACACCACATGACCCCACACAGCGCACACAGAGACACACCCCCTGTATTCTCGCCAACCTCAGGTCTCTTCTGGATGTCAGCCTGGAGTGTGTGTCCAGGAGATCATGGTGGGGAGACTGAGCCTCAGCCTAGAAGACAGCCAGCACCCTCCTGCTGACATCCTGTCTTCTAGAAGTTTCCTGGAGCCTGGCTCACACCAGGACCGTGACTCCTGACAGCCTCCCCCCCACCACCCCGGCTTCCCCAGACTTGCGGTGGGGGTGGGGCAGCCACGATGGGTGTGTCCTGGGCCTGGGTGGCATGGGGGGGATCCCAGTCCACCTTCCAGAAGCATTATTGCATCTCTTGGCCAAGTTGTGGCCCATCTTGACACTTAGACGCCTGGAGATGGTTGTCAGCTCCGCTCCCATGTGAAGTACTGCATGTATCCTCCACTTGCAGGGGTCCACCCTGGGGCATTGGCCCTGGCAGAAGGGCCAAGTTAGCAGAGGCAGAAGATTCTAGAAAGGGAGTGAGCTACTGGCACTCCAGCACTTTCTGATGCTCCCAGATGCTGCCCACCCTCCACCTCTCGCCATGTGCAGGGGAGCTGTGCCACTTCTCCTGTCACTCCTGTGTCACATAGAGACGACCTGTGGAAAGGTCAAGGGCCAAGTGTCCCCACGCGCTGGTCCTCGTTAGTGGCAGTCTGCGCTCCTTGCAGTGACTGCCCTGTTGGCTCCTGGTGCCCTCAGGTGCCAGGCACAGTGCTGGGTGGCGATGGTGAAGCTGGCCGGCCACCTTGGAGGGGCGGAGGGCAGAGGTGTCTGCAGAGTGACTGAATGCCCTCTTCCCCACCAGGGAATGGAGTAACGCCCTGTTGTGTGGATGGAGCACGGTTTTTATCCACTCATCCGTCCATGGGCATTTGGGCTACTTCCACCTTTGGGCCGTTGTGGATGATGCTGCCCTGAACATGAGTGTGCAGATATCTGTTCAAGATCCTGCCTGTGGTTCTAGGTCTCAGCTAGTGAGGAAGCTCCGCTCCGTTTCCCACGGCGGCTGCACCAGCACCAGCTCACGCTCCCACCCCAGTGCGCCGGGCTCCAGCTTCTCTGCGTCGTCCTGGCGCGTGTTGCTCTCTGCTGTCTGGTGGCGGCCGTCCTGCAGAGTACGAGGTGTTGCTTCTGTGTTTGAGGAAAGCCTCAGGTGGAAACTCCTTTGCTTTCTTGCGCTTCTCAAGCATCATCTGCAGCACCAAATCGTGTCTGTTTTTCGGGATCTGCGAGTCCCGAGTGGGCATCTTACCCTGCGCTGGGTCAGAACCGGCCGCCGGCTGCCGTGGACACTGCTCCAGGATGCAGTGCAAGGGACACTGTGTGGACCCTCCAGGGACCTTCTGGGTTGAGAAGGAATCAGGCCGGCCCACATTTCAGGGTTCCCTCTCTCTCTCCCTCCGGGGACCTCAGCTCTTGTTGCCCCTGTGTCGCCTTCCGCAGTCTCTGTGAGAGGCAGGTGTGTGGGACCCATGAGGGACTCTGCCTCTGCCTGCACTCTTCCGCACTTCCTTGGTCTCCATGTGTGTGTGTTCAAGCATGTATGGTTGGTGCAGGTGTGTGAGCGCGATGCATGTGCACATGTGATGTATGTGTGCATATGTGTGTGATGTGTTCGTGTGCACGTGTATGTGAGATCCTTTTGTCCCTGCCCCGTCAGCCCGAGCCTTACACTCCCCTTGGATGAGCAGGCAGGTTCCGAGTGAGCTCTGTGGAGGGTTCGCAGGCTCTCGTCCTCGAGGCAGCTCAGGGCTCCCCGGGAAGGGAAACGGGCCCTGGAAGCTTGGGGAGATCTGGTGTGGACGGAACCGCACCCATCATTTCCTGAGGTCCTTCCTCCACTCATCTGAGCAGGGATCAAACTCATCGACTGAACCCTGGACCGGAACTCATCGTGGGAGGGCATGGTCCTTGGGAGCCCGAAGGACTGCAGACGTGAGGTCAAGCTGTGAACCATGGCAACCCCTGAGCCCCAGGCCTCTGGAGAATTCACCAGGCAGGGAATGTGGGGGTGAGGCGGCCGCCAGGCTGTGTGCAGATTTGGGGGCGCAAGGCGAAGGGCATAGCCTGGCCCGGCTCTCATTGTGCCTCGAGCACCAGCATGGGGACAGGTCCCGTGGAGAGGAAGCCCCCAGGCTGTGGTCCTAGGGGTGGGCCTGGTGAGGTGCGGGGCGTGCATTCCACAGTCTGCACTTCCAGGCTCTGTGCCAGCTGCTCTCACTTCCTGGCCTGGCGTGGCTCTCCAGCTCTTTGGAGAGAGGCTTGTCCTCCTCCTGCTTACAGGTGGGCCAGTGCGGCCACACCTAAATTGGGGAGGGCCGTTTGATTTCTTTTCTCCGAGAGACAGCTGTCTGGTTGACAGCCACAGCTGAGTCATCCCAGTTACTAAACATTTTAGAGAGTTAAACCAATAAAGGGATCACCGAGCAAATGCGGGTGTCCAGGGAGGCTGGCACCCATGTGCATGACCCCCGCTGTCCCTGCCATGGGCCTCACTCCCTGGGCGCCAGAGATGATGAGTGGGGATGGGGACACAGGGTGGCCCAGCCGTGGTGCCGGCGCTTGGAAGGCAGCGCAGTTCCCCAGGTGTGCCCAGTGTGCTGGCAGGGGATGCCCCGCCTGGCCTGGCTCTCACAGGCTGCTCTGCATGAGCCCTTCCTCTTCTCCCTCCCCCACCCCCCGGTGGATCTTCTTACACTTTCTGCTTTGGAATCTGAGTGTCAGGTCGCTGCATGAGTCGGTATCCACGTCAGCAACACCTGTGCTCAGCTGCCCTCCGGTTGAGCAGGTGCCGCTCTGCAGGTGACGTCTTTTAGGACAGGCTGTGAGAGTCAGAGGCTGAGAGTGGAGCCGCCTGGAGGTGCGTAGATGAGGTGGGTATCCTTGGGCACCAAGGACAAGCTCTTCCTCTCTATGACCAGTGTCTCTGGGGAAGAGTCATTGTAGAAAGAGCAAACTGTGAAACTTGGCACAGTTGGTTTTTTACGGCCGCTGTTGTTATCCGGTTAGATGCAGCTGCAGTTGGATGATCGCCTTAAAGGCTTAGCAGACGGCCCCGGCCGTTCCGTGGGAGATGTCAGTAATGTCATTAGAAGTTACGGTCTGTTGTGCCAAGTGGTGTTATAAATAGCCTGCGCACTTTTTGAGGCCAGCTCCGTCTTACAGCTCAGAATCCGAGGGCAGGGGGTTCGGTTGCTGGCCCCGGTCACATGCTGGCGAGGGGCCCAGAGCTCGAACCCAGGCAGCCAGGCTCTGGCGTCTCTTGGGGGATCAACAGACGAGTCAGACCTCGACGGGAGCACAGATGTGGAGGTGAATGAGGTGCGACACCAGGGAGACGAAGGCGTGAGGAAGCCAAGTCCTGCTGGGGACGCCAGAGTGTGGCCCTGGTCCAGCTGAGGGATGGAAGGACTGGAATGTGTCCCTGAGGGTGGCAGGAATGGGTCCTGGGAGAATTCAGGGCCACCTTCCCCTTCATATAGGGTGGCCGGTGGAGAAAGGGCTGAAAGAGAGAATCTGGGGAAACCGCTCTTGTTTGGAGACAACAGGGTTTTGTGAGAAAAACACTGAAAAATGCATTTTCTAACATAAAGAAATTTAGAAGACACAGTGGAGTCCAAAGAAGATATTTACGGATGCCCCTGAAGTCCCCCGCCCAGAAGCGAGCACTGCTCACACCTGGCGCCCCTCCTCCGCCTGTGACAGGTGGTCCCGCCAGCCTGCCTGGGGCTCAGGCTCTGAGAGCAGGTGCGCCCAGCCCGACGCGCTCGCCCGCGGAAGCAGGTACTGCCTCCTTGCCCGGATCCAGATCCCGGAGTCAGCGCGGGCGAGGGCCTGGGACTCCGAGGGTGTGCTGCCCATTGCCCTTCTGGGCTCCCCTGGCTGTTCTTTTACACGAATAAGCGTCCATTTAAGTGCTGTTTTATGGGCTCCTCTTTGCATTTAATAATACGCTGTGTTCCTCTGTGCTCATCAGTGAGCGCTGACTGGATGGATGTGCTGCCTGCGTAGCGTGCTCTCATGTTGTTGTTTATTTAGCCGGTTCCTGACGGGTGCACACCGAGATTGTAAATCTCTGTTGTTAAAGTGACGAGAAGGTAAACATTCCTGGGCTGGCATCCTTTTGAACTTGGGGGATTTCGGAGGCTGCGGAAGCGAGCGTGGCAGAGCTGGTCAGGCTCCTTCACAAAGCCAGGCGTGTCTTTGCCCTCCCCAGGGAGCAATCACCTTTGCAGGTCCTCTTCTCCATCCTGGGCCCTGCTGCCCGCCGGGTGCCGGCTCTTGTCCCAGGTGGGAGCTTTACTGCCGGGGGGGCAGGCACCCCCAGAGAGGCAGTGAATTGTTTCTGCTGACGATTGAGGGGCCTCTCACCTGCGGACTGTGGGGTCCACGCAGGTGTGTGTGTGAGGGGGCTGCTTGGTATGGCGTGCCTCAGCCGTTCCAGCCTAGAAGAGAGGTGGCCCCGGGGATCTTGTGGGGTGGGGGGCACGGGGCTGGGGCAGCCTGGGTGAGCTGGGGCAGGCACTCTGAGTTTCCAGCTGCAAGTTGGGAGAGGATCATGAAAAAGTCCTTCCAGTTCTAAAATTTTGTGATGTGTGTTCTCGCCTCTGAGTAATCTCCCTCCCCATGGCTGAAATGTTTCTAGAACCTTCTGTCGCCTGAGGATGCTTTGGGTGTGATTGGCATCCCAGGCCTGGAGCCTGTCCTGAGCAGCCAGGCTGGTGATCATCTCCGCCTGCAAAGCCGCCGCCTGGTGCCCCCCTGTGACCACGGGCCAGGGTGAAGCTGCAGCTTTGGAAACTGCGATACAAGTTTTGTAGTTTTTAATGAGGTTTTACCGTCATCTGAGTTTTCAGATGCCCCATCTAAGACAGCTTGACATTGAACAGAAACCTGGCAGCCACATTCTTCTGAGCATGAAACTGGTCTCTCTTCATTCACCCCTGGACTTCAGTTTGCGTGAGTGATTTCGTCTCACTTTTAAAGCTAGCCAGAGTGAGTGGAGCACTCTTGACTGCCCTGGGTAGCAGCGTGCATCTCTCTGGAAGGCATCGCCCCAGACCTCCCTGAGAGCAGCGTCTCCCGGAGGCCGAGACACATCTGACGGCCTAGAGATTCCAAGGCGGCCGCTGTTGGTCAGAACCTGTCCTTTGCAAAGGGCTGCTGGACTCTAACTTGGAGCAAGTTTGTGATTTTGATAAGACACTAGACGTGAGGAGTGCCGTTATGCCCAGCTGTGTTTACTGACTTGATGGGGTCCACCTGGGTCAGGGTCTCCTCCATCGGAGGGGAAATTTAGCTTTCTGGCGCTGAGGAGCCTCCAGGTGGTGGTGGGGGCAGGCTGGCATCAGTTGCTGACCCCACTGCTCTATACTGGTGTGGCTTCTGGCAGCTTCCAAGCCTGGGTGTTCTCTGCAGAACAGGGATGATGATGATGATGATGATGGTGGTGATGGTGGTGATGATGGCGGCAATGGTGGTGGTGGCGGTGATGGTGGCGGTGGCAGCTCCTGGCACACCCTGGTACTGGATGGTTCCCGTGAGAGGTCAACACAGCCGTGGTGTCTTTGGGTGGCTTGGCTCACTCCTTCCCAGCTGTGAAGGCTCTTGCTGGGATGATGGGGAAGTCGATGCCCCCAGGTGCGTGTCCTTGGCCTTCCACAGGTGAGGAGCAAGGCTAAGACGAGGCAGCCAGAGGGTAAGGGGATGGCTGCTGGCAGGGAGTGAGGATGGGGAGCCGGCCCGCAGGGGGCTGCCTGCCTCCAGAGGGGTATCCGGTGGTCAGTGTCTGGTGGGTGAATGTTGTGGGGGAAGGAGCCGGCCGCCCTCGCTGTCGGTGCTCTGGGACATGGTGCTTCCTGGGCCTGAGATGGGCGACTTCCCCACAGGGGCCCTGCACTTCCCCTCCCCGCCCCTCTCTCGGGCGTGCATCAGCTTCCGGACCAGAGTGGGTGACTGGAGGGTCCCCGGAGGCTGAAGGGGATGTGGAGAGGAGGTAGGCGGGGCGGGGCCCAGGCAGCACTGAGGGACGACACGTGGGCTGCCCACAAGGTCTGAGAGAAGGAGGATGTGCCTTCTGCTTTTACTGGTACCTGTGGCCACCCCGGGGCGACCTCATTTTCTGCTCTTCTGAGAGGCACTTCCTCTCCGGGGTGCCCACCGCCCCACGCCTGGAGGTAGGGCTGCGGGAGCCTTGTCGGGATCAGGGCCCGGTGTGGGGGAGGGCCAGGCAGGGGCTGGGAGCCATCTGTGCCTCACTTTCCTGCAGTCTGAAGTGAAGGGGTGCTGAGGATTCTCCGAGGTGTGGTCTGTGCAGCCCTGAGAGCCGCCCATGGCTCAGGACACGTACCCTCTCCTCAGCTGCCCCCTGCCCACCTGGGCGGCCACAGGCCTAGCCCGTGTCCCTCGCTGCGTCTGGCACGTAGTGGCTCAGGTGTCCCTGGCAGGGACATGACGGGTGGTACTGGGCCACACGGGGTGTGGGGCCCAGAGGAAAGCAGGGTGACACTATCCTGAACCTGGGGTGCCCAGAGGGTAGGGAACGACTTCGCAGGAAATGGTGTCCGCGCCACCCTGGGTGGCTGTCTAGACCGCATCCCTCTGTGTGGTCACAGGGAAAGCAGAAGTGCTCGTGGGAGGCCTGGCCGGCGGTGGGCTTTGCAGGCAGGGGAGGGGCCCATTCCCAGGACCGGAGCTCAGAGCCTAGGCTGCGTTTGTCTGAGATCAGCCCGCGGCACTCCCCGGCCCCACAGGGCAGCACCCACCCCACGAGACCTGATGGATCGGCCAGCTGACCCTCCACAGGTGCTCATTTGCCCCTAAGGGTTCTTGCTTCAAGTCCCCAGCATGAGGAAAGGCAGGAGTTGGGATGGAGATGCCCCAGTGCTCTCCTTGGGGGCGGTGGTCATCAGGGACCCATGGGATGCCAGAGGCCTGACCTGCATTGCCAGTGGACCGTGAGCTCGGGGAGGCCCAGCCTCCTTGGGGCCATGGCTGGTGTTAGAAGGGAGTGCCTAGACGGGAGGGTCAGTTATGTTTCTGCGGCTGAAACACGCCCATGGCGCTCCAGCTACAGGGAGAGCATGCCCGGGAGCCGGTGGCGGGTCCTGCCTGGTGGGGTGGCATGACCACCTGGCGATGCGCCAGGTCCAGTTCTGCAGGAAACGAGGCCCCATTGGGGCTGTTTGATCTGTGTCCACACATATCCATTTTTCTGTTGGCTGAGCAATTCCAGAAAAGAGATTAGCGACACACCATTACTCCCATTTCCTCGGTCTTGGAAATGCCCATGTCCTGTGAGAAGGGTCCTAAAATGTGGGAACACTGAGCGCTTTCCTCTGGCTGGCACAGTTCCAGGACCCATGTTTGGGCTCCCCTCTGTTCTGTCTCTGCGTCCTTTCCCCAACGTCTCCTGCTGTTGGGTGAGGGCGCCAGTGTGCACGAGGTGGTGAATGTGTGCCGAGCCCAAGGCCTTTCGCTGGCACCACTACGACCCAGTGGAGGAACGCGCCTTCCTCTGCCATTGCGAGCCAAGCCAAGTCGTTCTGGGCCATGATACATCCTCCACAGGGACAGGGTGGCAGGGCCCTAGTGGGACGGAGAGGGCAGCCCAGCTTGTCATGGTGTGAGAATGTTCTAGAACCTCTTACATGTTTCAGTTGATTTTGGTTCCCATGAACTGTGAGGGTCGACCTCCAGGCAGGCACTGAAGAGCCCGCCCCCTCTGCCTCGTTCATGCTCCGTTCTGCATCTGTGCCTTCCTGGTGGTCCCCTGAGGACACGCCTCCCAGGGGCAGCAGGAGACAGAGGGGGTGGCGGCTCACCCCTCCGTGGAGCCCTCCCACTTGGGAGATGCTGCATGATGGTGACACGCCAGCTGCCTCTGTTCCGTGTCCCACGCATCCTGAATCATCTAAAAGGTGACTCAGGGCTCGGAGCGGGTGAGCTCATCCCTGTGGGACTGTCTGCCCCGCTGGAAGGACAGGCCTTCTCGGGCCCAAGGCCCCCTGGGCCAGGCTCCAGGACCAGGTCCCACTAGCAGTGGCTTGTGAAGGCAGAAGATCTCCTCCCCGTGTGGAGACTGCAGAGCGAGTCCCTGGAACTGGGGGTGCGCTGCGTTACTTCCGAGGGTCCCTGCGACTCTGGCTTCACTTCGCCTGGGGAGGGCAGCAGGGGTTCCTCCAGGTACCTTCCCGCCGTCTCGAGGGGCGCTGGCACTTGGTTTTCAGTACTGCCTGGATTACGCGCCCTCCTGAGATGGCGTGCTTTCCGTCTGACCTTGGCAGCTTCGGCCGCACCTGGAGGTCTGGGACTCGAGGCCCCTCGGTGCCGACACTGCCTCGTTTTAGGTCCTGCCCTCTCCCGTCACTCTGGAGGGGAGTGGGGGAGCACAGCAGCTTCGCCTGGAAGCATCTGGAAGGCTGGAGAAGAACCGCAGGGGCGGCTGCTCCGGTCCAGTACTGGGTTCACAGCATTCCAGTCAGAGTCACTTGGTGGTGGTCTCATGTTGGGTCGCACCTCTGCTGGCTGTTTGGAAAGTAGAGATGATAGGAATTCTGGCCGTGAACCCGCATGTGGATGGCAGGACCGTGTCAGCAGCAGAGGAAGTCCTGGAGCCCCCAGGCCAGGGGGAGGCTGGGACCTTCCCGGCATACGTGGGGCCCTCGGCTCTGCTTCTCCTCTTCCTCACACCAGGCGTGTGGTTGTCCTTCGTCCCATTCTGAGTGCTCCTGGGAGGCCGGTCCACCCGCCCAGTGGCCGCTCGGTCCTCTGTTGACCGGGCGTGGGTTGAACGTGGCTTGGAGGCAGCAGAGTCTAGAAATAACAGGTTTGCTGCAAAGTGCTCAGCCAATCCCGGGGGCTGAGTTGGCACTCCTGGAGGTGCCCTGGGAGGGGTGTGGAAGCTGGGGAATCAGAACAAAAGGTTTGTGTGTGTGGTGTGTGCACAAGAGAGTGAGCAGAGGTCTAGAGTCATTCCCGCCGTGGGGATTGGTGGCCCGAGGTGATGGAATGGTGAAAATTCCTTGTGTCCTGCCGGGAGCGAGGTGATCTGTGGACTTGCAACGCTTTTCCCGGAGCATATGGATTCTCCAGTGGGCTTTGCCAAGCCAAGTCGGAGCGAAGGCCGCATCCCGGGAGGGAGGCTGATTGCAGGGGCCGGGCCTCGTGTTGGCTCCGGCCCTTGTCGACGCGAGCTGGATGACGGCCTGTGGTCAAGCTGGCCTAACTTTGTAATTCTGCTGTATATTTTTAAGGAGTCACTAAAAATGAAGGCAGAGAGAGTGGCATTTTGTGGTTTTGAGACTTAAAAAAGACATCCCCACTCTGGCCTGGGCTTGTCGAGGCTCCTAGGTCATCCCTCTGGCAGCTGCTGAGGGGAGAGGCTTCCTCGACTCCTGCAACTGGCTGGGTCTGGGGGCCGCAGCCAGGGCAGGAGGAGGCTGGGCCCCTGGTGAAACCGCACATACTCCCTGCAGACACTTGGAGGGGGCTGTGAGCATCTGGGGGTGCAGGACCCTGCCCCAGGCAGCCCGGAGCAGAGTCCTGAGCCAGCCCCAGATCCCAGCTGGTTCTGGACAGATTCTTCTCCACCAGGCAAATGGCAAAAAGGGGAATCCCCCGTTTCTGAAGCTCCTCCTGTGGGGCCGAGATGCCCTCGTCTCTGCTGAGTTCCTGGGCTAGGGGCTGAAGGTCAGTGGCAGAAGGGACATCACTTCAGACCTGGAGACAGAATGCTTCTGCAGAGAGCCATTTCTAGCCCCACCCCAGTGCGGTGGGCAGTTCCGGAGCCCAGGGTGGGCCGACAAGGCCTGTGGGCAGTGCACGACCCTGGAGGGAGGGAGAGCCAGCTCTGGTCTTGGCTTGGGATGGTTGTTGCGTTTTGTGGTCTGCTTCTCCTCTGCAACAGTGGTGCAGAAAACCTGTCTCACTGGGCGTGCGCTGGGGGCGGGGGGCGGGGGTGTTGTCACTGCTGCTCCTGGAGGCAGCAAGGGAGCCCACGGCTGGTACCCCTGTTGTCGGGGCAGCAGGGCTGAGCCCCTGGTGGCTGAGGCTCTTGCCCCACGAGGGATTCTTTCAGATACCCGGCATTTACAGGCACGCCCTGTGGCCCGGGGAGTGGGACGTGTGTGACATGAGCAACCTCCCGTCTTGCGGCCGTGACGCCCTGGGTCACTCGCTGCGCGGGCCGAGTGCAGCACAGCCTGGCAGGAAGCCGGGTCGTGAGTGAGGCGGGCAGCATCCAGGAGGACCGCCTCTTTGCTCTAGCGAGTGGTCACCTTCTCGCCCTCGTCTGTGGTGGCACGGTCGGTATTCTTCTTGCCTGAGTTTTTCACGAGACCCAGCACGTGGAGCTGGCCGACTCCAGGCCCCGGGCTCTGCGGGCGGTTTCGAGGCTGCCCTGGCCTGCGAGCTGAGGGCAGTGATGACCAGGTTTCGGTGGGTGGGTGACGAGGATGTCCCGGTGAAAGCACAGCCAGGCTGTGTGGAGCAGGAAGGCAGGGTGACCCTGAGACAGGTGAGCAGTCTGATGGGGCGTCTGCTGGTTCTCAGTCCTGGCTGCCCAGCTATGGGGCCCCGACATCACACAGACTCAGGGTGCATGGGGAGCTCTGCCCAGGAGGTCTGGGCAGCCATGAGCTCAAAGCTCCACAGGGAGGGCAGGCAGCAGGGGTGGGAGAAGGCTGCAGACTGGGGGAGCCGAGGGGCAGGCCTGCCCACCACACACTTTGGGAAGAGAGGGCTGAGGTTGCTCTGAGGCGGCCGAGTCCAGGCTCTGAAAGAGTGGGCTTGAGCGAGTTTGGGGTCAGAGGACACACCCCAGTCCAAGCCGTTTCAGGCTCATGGACCAGGGCGTGGTAGTAGAAGCTGATGGTCGTGGTCATGGGTTTAGAGAGAGGGGCTTGGAATCTAGGCGTTAGTCAGTGGGAGAGCCAGCGTGGGGGCTGATGTGGGCCCAAGAAAACCTGCTTCCCTCCCTGTACTTGTTTCTGTTGGGATGTGGCCAGTGTGGCCGTGAGAGTCTGGCTGGACCCTTCCCTGCGCTGGGGCATGTCCTAGCTGCACCAACAGGGCAAAGGGCTGCTTTGTGTTGCTGTGTTGACATTTTATTTAAGTTCACTTTGGTAGCACGCATATGTGCTTTACAAGTCCTCATCCATGCAGCTTCATTCCCAGAAGTGAGGCAGCTTGTTATTCTGTCCCAAGGGAGTGGCTGACAGAAGTGGATTAGCTGAGGGAGGTAGAGGTACTGAGAGAGCAGCTGAGGGAGGTAGAGGGGCTGAGAGAGGTGGAGGTACTGAGGGAGTAGTTGAAAGAGATGCTGAGGGAGTAGCTGAGGGAGGTGGAGGGGCTGAGGGAGTAACTGAGGGAGCTGGAGGAGCTGAGGGAGGTAGAGGTACTGAGGGAGTAGCTGAAGGAGGTGGAGGGGCTGAGGGAGTAGCTGAGGGAAGTGGATGAACTGAGGGAGGACCTGAGGGAGGTGGAGGGACTGGGGGAGTTAGCCAGGAGGTGGAGGGGCAGTGACCTGTTCTAGGTCACAGCTGGGAAGTGGCAGCACTGCATCTGAACCCCGCAGGCTGGCCTCGGAGCCTGCACTCAGGCTATCACACCCTGCTGCCTCCACTGTTAGGAGCAGAATAAACACCAACGAAATTAAGACGTCTCCTTGGCTTGAAAGAAGTGTAAAAATGTGCTAGATGGCTTGACTGTGTTTAATAGCAGGGAACGTATGCCTTTTAAAGCACAGCTCAACTAACTGGAAAAACTCAGAGGAGACTTGAATGAAAATAAGTCATGGAAATGATGTACGGTATTCCCAGTAGAGGGAAGCGCGCCTGTCAGTGTGACGAGTCAGTGTGACGAGCCAGTGTCCTGAGCCTGTTTCCTGCCCCCAGAGAGGGAAGGACAGAGCCTGTGACCATCTCACGGTGCCCTTTTGGGCACCCAGACCTCTGCAAGTAGGCTCTGTGTTCTAGATAGAAGAGTTCTTGGTCAGGTTTTGCTGGTGGTTAAAATCAGTCTTTGAAAGTGAATTTTAAGTGGGAAGTTGGCAATGTTCCGAATGGCCAATGTTACTGTGTTTAGTTATGGAACATCGCAGAGCCCTGAAACGACGCTTGGGCCACGGGCTGCAGGCAGATGAAGTCACGTGCACAGACTCCTGGGAAACCCAGTCCCCCTGCCCTCCGGCCAGCCCACAGGCGACGGGTCCTTCCCTCTTTCTGGCACTTGCAGGTTTCTGTTCCTGCTGCAGCGCTGTGGCTGCAAGGCTGCCTCCCCCCCAACACCCCCCCCCACTGGGGCGCTGTGGGTACTGGCGGCCGGCCCTCCCCTGCCCCGAGTGGGCTGAGAGTCTGTGACGCTCACCTGCACCTGCCCCGGAAGGCTGTCCTCTTTGTCAGGGTTTCTTAGAAGAAGGCGGCCAACAAGATGTTGGGATGACTGGAAATGAGGTGGTCTGTCTGCTGTCCTGAAAACTTCTGTTTTGATGAAATCCACTCAGCCGACTTCAAAAAGGGATCATGTTTTAACAGTTATTAGAACCTGTTTTTTGAAATTGTCTGAAATGTTTTCTTCTCTGGCCTTTTTCTGTTTTCCAAGTTTTTAATTTAATATCTTACTTTAAATGTCAGGTTAGAAAATATTTTAATTAGGAAACCACATGCTTAAGGTAAGAATTTGAATAGTGCTAAAGAATACAAATAGTAAACAGTGAAGTACACTCCTACCCCGGACCAATGCCACTCTCTGGTCACTCACTGCTGGTGGGTCCTTACTTAAATCCTGATTTTTTTTTTTTTTTTTTGAGGAAGATTAGCCCTGAGCTAACATCTGCTGCCAATCCCCCTCTTTTTGCTGAGGAAGACTGGCCCTGAGCTAACATCCGTGCCCATCTTCCTCTGCTTTATATGTGGGACGCCTGCCACAGCATGGCTTTTGCTAAGTGGTGCCATATCCGCGCCCGGGATCTGAACCACCGAACCCTGGGCCGCTGAAGTGGAACGTGCGAACTTAAGTGCTGCGCCACTGGGCCGGCCCCCAGATAGCCTTTTTTCATTGAATTTTGTACACACAAGTGGCCACATGCCTGTGCCCACACATGGGAATGTATTGTCCATGCTGTTGGGAACCTTAATTTTTACTGTATCCAGCTGAACTCCCGGCAGAGACCTGCTGGGTTGTAAGTTCTTGGCAGGTGTCACCCCGTGGCCCCAAGAGGTTGCCCAGGGCATGTGACTGCCGCCGGGCTCCCTTGCTGCCCCGACAGCCCGCCTGTCTCATGGCCGCCCTCTCAGGTGGGAAATGGCATTCTTGCTTTAATGTGCAAACCCACCCCAGACAGGGCGCATGGGTTGGAGGGCTGGTTGCCGTTGAGGGTCCTCATTTCACTCTGCCGTGGATGCCTCGGGGGGGATTCTGGGCCAAGGTGAGGAGATTGACCAGGAGTGGCTGGAGGCCCCCTCCCCATCCACAACCGCGGCTCCCAGGAGAGTGTGGACGTGGCCGCAGCCTGGAGCTGCCCTGGGCAGGAGGAGGCTGGTGGAGCCCTGGTCAGTTTTAGGGGCGGGCTGGGACATGCAGTGGAACCCTACTTTATATCCCACAAGGTAGGATGTCGTTAGCAAGGCAGGTAATTAGCAAGCGTGGGTATAATCGGCTCTGCTTCACAGGTGGGGAGAGTTGTGGTCCATACTTGTGCAGTGTGTCCTGGGTGCCAGGCGCTGTTCTAAGCTCTTTACATGGGTTCCTCATGGCAACCAGATGAGATCGGTGCTACTCTTAGGATGCCCACTTTCTGGATGAGGAAACTGAGGCCCAGTGACTTCCCCAAGACACAGCTGGCAGGTGGAGAAGCCAGGCCTGGGACCCAGGTCGTTCTGACCACAGAGCCCTGTGCCTAGCCGCATCGCACCTGGGGCGAGGGACCTTTGGAAGGTGGGGTCACATTTGCAGAATGTAGGCAAGATGAAGGCCCGCTTCCCTTGGCTCTGTGCTGTTGTCCTCAGAGGCCCTTAGACAGCTGCCCTCAGGGCCTGGTGGGGGCTCCCACACACTCCTGTGTGATTGGGCGTGGGGTGGGGGAAGGCCGGGTTTCTGGTGAGTGGGAGAGCTGATGGATGTCATTCCTTTATTTTGCAAATGGACCACTGTGTCTTTCTCCCTGCGTGCCTCCTGAGAGCAGAGGATGGGCGATGACTCCAGGAGCAGGTCTTCTGCCTCCTTCAGTATGATGACAACTAATTATAGCTCGTGGGTTTTTCTGTCGAGAATGGAGAAATTGCCGCGGTGAAGGGTGCAGACGGCCAGCCGTGGCCGGGCCCTCGCGGTGACAGAGGGCGGAAGTGTGTATTTATACCCGGGGACCTCGAGCTCGAAGCTGGGTGGCGGAAGGCAGATATGGAGACTTGCCATAGAGGCAGGAGGCGAGGATGCCACTGTGCCAGCGCGTCGTGCGAGTTGTTGAGAATACAGACGTCATGCGGCTGCTCTGAGCTGCTGTCACTGTTGGTCAACACCGTGGAATTAGGGGGAATGGGATACGCGCCTGTCCACCCTCAGAACAAGCAGCTCTGGGCTTTTACTTGTTAAAGTGACAAAGCCTTCTTGCATTTCCAGAGCAAAGAAGTTTTTCGGTTTTAAAATCCTTGGCCTTCGCGTTGTGTGTGTAACCCTCTCACTCAGGCGTGAAGCACTTTCTCTCTCCCTTCTGTTTTGCAGTCTCCAGGTGTCGCTGGGCCACCTGCCTGGGAGAGGACAGCCCCGTGTGCACGGTTCCTGGGGTTGCCGTCCCCTGCCCATGGCTGGTGCCACTCCTCCCCCCGTGTTTAAACAGGAGACGTGGGGTCCATGTCCTGGGTGGACGTGGCCTTGTTCAGGACATCTCTGCCTGCTCGTGTGTGAGATGTTTTTGATACAAGTTGGCTGTCAGAAGCAGCCGCTGCCGTGGGAAGGCCCCAGCATCAGTGTCAGGGCCCCGCCGTGGTGGGACCCGTTGAATCCTGGCCACTTCTGCCTGCTAGTATGGAGTCTCGTCTAACTCAGCTGTTTGCTCAGGATTCAGGGGACGTGGTGGGCACTGAGGGGCCCCCGTGACTGGAAATCGTGTCCCATGGGTAGACATGCAGACCGGGTACAAACTATTCGCTGTGCTGCGGGCGTGACTGGCCCCACTCCTGGGGGGCTGTGTGGGAGGGATGGGGTGTCAACAGTATTTCCGTAGAGCCTCTCCTGCCTCTCAGCAGTCTTCAGAAAATGGCGAAAACTATGTAAGCTCTTTAAGTAAAAGAAAAACAAAAATACCTCAACCACGAAAGATGCTAGAGTTTGATTCTAAGGTTTAAAAAATACATTGGGTTGTTCACAGTCACAGAGGGGTCAGCGTGGGTTCACCAGCCCTGGCGCCCTCCTTGACCCTGCGTCTGTGACCTCTGGGTGTGCAGCTCTGATTCCCTTTGTCTGAAAGTTTACTGCAACAGAATAACAGACACACTACAGCAACTCGCTGCTCCTCTGTGGGAATTCTGTTTGGCGTAAAAACAATCAAAGACAAAGAAAAACGTGAATCTAAATGGGTTCATCAGGAACTCATTTTCTTGGACGTGTTGTGTGTATCTCTGCCTTTTCCTTTGTCGCCTCCCACCTGTGGACTTCAGCGCAGTTAGTGGACGGGTGGGTGATCCTTTTCTGATCAGTGGCCTCTCGCTCGCTGTGACCCTGGCTCGCATTTGAAGGGTGTGTTTTCAGGGAAGTGGCAACAGTCAGGGGTTGGGGACCAGCTCTTGCACCTGGTGACTGGTGGGTTGCACTTCCTCCATTCAGGGGTGAGCGATTGTACACTCACTCTCTCCCGCTGTTGCACAAGCGCATGAAGGCCCGGCGGATCCTGGGTCAGGGGTTCGGCCGCCCGGCCCAGAAGTTAAGCGCCTCAGCAGGAGCTTCTTTCCAGCGCCTTCCCAGAAGTGATGCCAAGATTCTGCGAACACAGTTGAAGTGTTTAAATGTTCTTGTTTCCCGGTATTTTCAGAGCAGAGGTTTCTGAAGACTCCTTCCCAGAAACGATCAGGAAGTATCGAGAGGCAGAAGCACCGTCTGTCTCCATCTGTATCCCATCTTAGCAAAGTGGAGGCTTTGTCGAGGCCTCAGCGGGATCCAGCAGAAGGCGGGTCCTTGTCCCTGTGTGCTCTTGGAGGCAAAGATCTGGACTTGGCTGCCGTCCCTTGGGGCTGGCTTGAGGAGGAGCCCTCGGGGAGTGGGTGCTGGGTGCCTGGAGGCCCACGCATCACCTGGTTTTCTTCTTCCCTCCGCCTCTCCCGCCCACCTGCCTGTGCTTCCTCCCCTGCTCTCTGGGCTGACAGCCCTGCTCTAGGCACCAACATGCTCCATCTTCTCTTGTGGGCTGTAGGGGCCTCATCATGAGGTCTGATGTAAAGAGAGGGCTCTCAATTTTGCTCAGTACATGGTCAGCCATGTATTTCCAGTTTTAGAGGAAAGAGAAATGCCAGTTTAACTTGTACGAACAAGAAGGCAAGCCCCCATCTCTCCTGCACCTCCTGTACCGCGGGCGGCCTGCAGGATCATCGCTTCTCAGCAGTCTCTCGGCGTGGTCTGTGGTGTCGGCATGTGTGGCCCCATCTCGAGGACCTGCTTTGCCCGGTCGGTGGGGCGCTTTTAATGAACACAGCTCTACTTCCGGGGTACGCAGCACTCTCTGAGTTTATTGGCTGGTTATGTACGTATGTAATTCTAATTCCCTGGTGTGTTGGGCTGGGGCCCAGGTTGGTTAGGTCTCTGCGTTTATTAGGAATTCCAGGTCCAGGCATTTGTGTCACAAGTATTTTTCCTAGTTTATTTTGTTGAGCCTGTTACTACAAAGACCTCTTTTGGCATCTGTGGTGTGAGGGGGTTGCAGGCAAGGGCAGTGTCTCTGTTCAGTCCTGCATCAGTGCTGGGCTGTGTGGGATTAGAGGGTCCCTGGGGGGAGGCCGGGAGGGAGGCGCCCCGCTGTTCCTGCCGTGCGGTCACAGGAAGTGTGAGAGAGACCGCCTCTCCTCGTAAGTAAACACAGAAGGGGCAGGGACGTGCAAGAGGGCACACTGACCCGGGCCCACGTCTGAGCCCACACGGCGCGCCACACCTCTGTGCGGATGTGACGTCGTTCCCTGACTTGAGGGCAGCATGGGGGCGTGAGGTTCTAGTGTATGAATGTTTTCACAGAGAAATATGAAGTGTAATTCACTGTTTAAAAAACACGTAGGAGGTGAGTTCCCTGGTCACTCCCCTCTCGCCAAAGGTGACGACTGTTAACAGTTGGATGTGTGTCCCTGTGTGTGTGTCCTGTGTATATGTGTCCATGTGTGAATCCATGTATGTGCCCGTGTGTATTTGTCTGTCCATGTGTGTCCACGTGTATATGCATGCCTGTGTGTGTCTGTGTCCATGTGTGTTCATGTGTGTCCACGTGTATATGCATGTCCGTGTGTCTGTGTCCATGTCTGTTCATGTGCGACCATGTGTATATGCATGTCTGTGTATGTGTGTGTGTGTGTCCCTGTGTGTGGAGACTGGCACTGCTCCCTGGACACGATGGGGGTCATCAGCCTGCTGCCCTCTGCCTTTGTGTGGGTCGTGGGTGCAGTGAGCTCAGGGCCGTCCAGCCGCGCTGCATCACCCTCCTGCACATGTCCGACCACCAGCCCTCAGTGCAGGCCGTCACTCTCGGTGCACTTGTGTCCGAGGGCCGTGCTCACCCGCGTGGCTCTGCACACTGGCCTTGTCCATGGATTGCTGCCCAGGGATCGCATGCACTCCGCTGGAGATTGAGACTCGCCCTCAGAAATCCTCTCCCTGCTCCACCAGCACCAGTGGCAGCAATCTTCTGAATTTCCGTTAATTAGGTGCTTTTTCATTGACGTTTCTTTATTACTGGAGTTAAGCACCTTGGAGCTGTTTTTGAAGGCAGGAAAGTTTATGAGGTGGTGGGGAAATTAAAAATGCAAATAAATTCAGTTAAAGCAAAACTTTTGAGCAGGGTATTTTACCTAAGTTTGCCCTCTGTACAGGTCACCCTGACCTGGACGGAAGCACCAGTTTTAGTGGCATTTCAGTGTCCCCCTGGTGTCAACGGTGTCCTCTGGGCCTCTGGAAACATCTGGGGGTTGAGCTCCCCATGGCACCCGCAGCCCCTGGTCAAGTCATGGTTGAAAGACACACATTCCCCCCAGGGGCGGGCCAGCCATTTCCTGGTACAGCCACATTGTCCCCGGGAGCCAGCGTCCAGCCTGGAGAGTCCAATGGCCACCCTGGAGGGGTCAACAGGAAGTCAGGCCAGTGGAGGAAGGTTATTTTATTTCCCTGCTGCTGAGCTGTCCGGGCCCAGGGACACATGCACACACCACACACAGGTCCACACTCCCTCCAGAACAAGTCAGTGTTGTGTGTTTCCATGTGTGCAGGGCTGGTGAGGTCTCACAGGTGGTGGCCCCCTCCTCCTCCGGCCCCTGCACCCACCAGCTTCTGCCCTCCCAGCGCCTGCTCGTCGTTGCTGTTATGGATGGAGGATGGGTTGGTTGGTGTGTGTGTCTGTCACCACGCCATTCTCTGTCCCCTTTCCGGCTCCTGCCAGCACACTCATGGCACATGCGTGCCCGGTCTGGGTGCAGGAATGAGGGTCAAGCAGTGTCAGGATGTCCTCACAGCCTCGTTTGCCCCTGGAGGTGTGGCTGGAGCAGGAAGCGGGCGCCCAGGGATGGTGTCCTGCGGGCTTTTCCGCTGGGCGGGTCCAGCCGGACCCAACTCCAGGGCTGAGCATGTCCTGTGCAGCTGGAGTGTGGCTCCGAGGATGCATCCTAAGATCTGGGGAAACTGAAGTAGAAACAAACTGCTGTGTGACACAGAGAGCTCCTGAAACCTGTCCCTGATTCCTGGGGGGACAAGGCCTTTTTTGCGAGGTCGTGACAGCACCACAGCCAGGGGGGAGGCCTGGGGTGGGGGACAGCCTGGGGTGACACCAGCAGGGCATGGTCTCGGGGTGGCTGTCGCGTCTCTGCTCCCAGCTGGGAGGGGAAAGTGTGGGCAGTGCGTGTCCTCCGCTGTCCTGGCTGTAGGGCCTTAGTGGGGAGCGGGCTCAGCCGCGCTGTCTGGGCAAACCCCGTAGACAGAAGCCAGACAGGCTCCGCAGCAGCCTCTCAGCCGTCACCTGGATCCCTGCCCTGGACACCGGTGAGGGCACGTCAGCGTTGGTTGAGCATCCTGTTGCCCGTGGGAGCACTGCCGCCTCATGTGTGGTGGCGAGTGGTGTCCCCTCTGTGACCTGTCCCCGCTCACAGCCAGCCAGTTCCAGGAGGGAGCCAACGCCTCAGGTGCATGTGGCAGACCCCAGACAGCACTCCCCCACCCCGCCCCCGGTCCATGGTCCTGCTGTTCAGGCCCCCAGCCGCAGTGACTGATCACATCTGGGATTACAACACTAGAGAGGGGCTTTGTGCTGCAACAGAGAGCACACACCGCACACCCATGCGTATGCGTGCACACATGCATAGATGTGCTGTGCACACAGCACACGTGTGTACGCAGGGATCCACATGACGCGCAGCTTCACATGTGTGGATGCACATCCATACGTGGATGCACACATACACACGTGCACACATGCATAGATGTGCTGTGCACACAGCACACGTGTGTACGCAGGGATCCACATGACACGCGGCTTCACATGTGTGGATGCACATCCATACGTGGATGCACACATACACACATGCACGCATGCATGTACATGTGTGCACCGACGCATGTGGGTATATGCATGCACGTATGCAACACATGGCACAACTTCATGAAACAGCCATTATCTTGCCAGTTGCTGGGCACGCCTGTTTTTTCCGCCTGACTTGATTCAAGGCTACTCGGGTGGAAAGCTGTGTGTGACAGGCACTGACAGGCCGCTGAGTGACGGGCTCAGAGCCCCCTGTGGGTTCCATTCTCCTGACATGTAAAGTGGGATCGTGCCCTCCTCGTGAACCAGTGCAATTATGTGAGGGTAGAGGGGGCGACGTTGTGGGACCCTGTCTTCCTAATGGGTCCTGTCTCTGTGACAGGCAGCCCTTCGCACAGGGAGGCGGGCTCCTGACACCCGGCTCCCTCCCTCCACTTGTCAGAAATGCGGAGAAGAATAGCATTTTCCTTGGGTGTTTCCAATGTGCGTTCCTCGGCGATGGCGCAGCAGTGTTTCTGGAGGAGCATCGTGGCCGCCTCGGTGGTGTGGTGTGTGCTCTGCTTAGCAGTGTTTAAATTATACAAAACAACGAGTACTTGTCAAAAAAGAAAGCAGCGAATGCTGCTGACCTTTGCTATTCGTGTGGATTGTTTTGTTTTGAGGAAGATTAGCCCTGAGCTAACATCTGCCACCAATCCTCCTCTTTTTCTTTTTGTTTTGCTGAGGAAGACTGGCCCTGAGCTAACATCTGGGCCATCTTCCTCTATTTTATATGGGACGCCTGCCACAGCATGGCTTGCCAAGCAGTGCGTACGTCCACACCCAGGATCCGAACTAGTGAACCCCTGGCCGCCAAGATGGAACGTGTGAACTTAACCACTGCACCACCAGGCCGGTCCCTCATGTGGATTATTTTGAAGACCATTTGGGAACGAGAGGTAGGGTCTAGTGGAGGCGACCAGGAATCTGGCGTGTGCCGATGAAGTGAACAAGGCACGGAGCCGGATGAGGCCCGTGCTGAAAGCCTGCATGTGCGTCTGCAGACAGAACTGGGTCTCGTCCTCCACTCGCCTCGGCAGCGTGGTGGGGAACAGCCGGGAGTGAGGGGCCGCCTGGCTGGGTCCACACCCGCCCAGCTCCTGAATGGTGGTGTCTGGGTTGGTCCAGGCTCAAGGCGGTTAAGAAAAATGTTTTCTCTTCTCACCTGAACCATTCGGAGCAGCCTGCGTGGACAGCAGCCATTCCTGCCGGTTGCCCTCCTCGCTTTCCCTGGGGTGGAAACGGCTTTGTTTTGAGTGTGTGCCCCTCTTTTGTCCGTTGTGTGTTCCTAAGTCATCCTCACAGTCTGCCAGACCCGTAACCTCGCGTTTCAGCACACAGACCTCCGGCAGCTCTGAGCCATCTCCCGCTCCCTCTGGCCTCTCTCTCTCGCTCCCTCTGCCCCTCCTCCTGTCGCAACACGGGGCTCCTGTTCCCGGCCGTCCTTCCTTCTCAGGAAGACCTGGGAACCGGCTCCCTTGTTTTGGTGGAGCGAATCCTTCAGTAGCTTTCTGAGAAAGGATGTAAGGGAGGTGTGAGCTCTGAGCACTGACGTTTGAAACCTGTTTCTGTTTTTCCCTCGTGTGTTTGATAATTTGGCTCTGGGTAGGATTATAGGTGAGAAATCGTCCTGCTTTGGGATTTTAAAGGCATTTTGCTGCCTCCTAGCTGGCAGGTGGCCTGGCTCCTGAGGGGTGATGGTGGGGCCTGTTTTCTGGAAGCTGTCAGTACTCCCCTGGTCCTAGGCCCTCAGATCTCACCACCCGGGGCCTAGTGTGGCCGTCTTTGCATTCCTTGCGCTGCTGGGCACCTCATTCTGTGAATGTGGGTCCTTCTGTTCTGGAATTTTCTTTGTATTGTTTCTCTGATAATTCTTCATTTTTTGCTCTCACCTGGAACTCCCGTCGGTTAGGTGTGGGCCCCTGAATCGATCCCCTGGCTTTCCTGTCTTTTCTCTCCCTTTCTTCCTCTGTCACATTGTCCAACTTTTACGGAACCTCCTCAGTTTCATCTTCCATCCTTGACTGAGCATTGTATTTCTTTAATCACCGTGTCAGTCTCTGCACTTGCTCCCACTTTCCCAGCTTGTGTTTCCCTGTGACTTCTCCCCTCCCGGGCTCTGGTTTCACTCTCTCTGTCCTCAGAGTTGGTTAGTTACCATCATTGGTGGCGCACCAGCGCTGGTGGTGACACAGCCATTGTCAGAAACCGAATCACGTAGACTTCAATAAACCATGTTAAGAGCAGAGGTGCAGATACACGTACTCAGAACTCACCACTTCCTGAGCATCTCACTGTCACCTGCTCTCAGGGCCACATGCCCCTTGTGTCCGTGTGGTGGAAAAACCATCACTGGTGCGCTGCCGTGCAGCTCATCCGTCCCTCGTTCACAGCATCACATTGGGAGCTTGAAAGCAGCATTTACACCCTAGAAATCAGCGTATGCTGCAGAGAAGGGCGCCCCACCCCGACCCCCGCCCCAGGAGAGCCAGGTGTTAGGGTTCGCCAGCACGGCCCGGGTCAGCTCGTCTGCTGTCTGTCTAGCTTCCAGAGCTTGTTCACGTCCTCACGGGCTGTCATCCTCACCCTGGTTCATCCTTTTGTCCTTTTAGACTGTCACTTAGCCAGTTGGAGGAGAGAGTTGAGATAAATCTCTGTCCTGGGTGACGGATTCCAAGGAGGGACTCTGGTGTCTCCTGCGCCTGGGTTCTGAGCCTGGCTGCGGTGGACGTGTGGCTGCCCCAGAGGAGTGGCCTCTGTGCCGAGTAGGGGCTCGGTCTTGTCGTGGGCCCTTCAGACCTTTCCCCCCAGCAGAGACACGGCCCCCACTGCTGTTGGAGGGCAAGAGAGACCTCCTGTGGGCCTCCTGTCCCTGCCCACAGCCAGGGGCACATGGCACCAGGCCCCAGGCACGCTCCTTCTGTGCCTGGTAGGGACTTCTCTGAGCCCGAGTGTTTTTTAAATAAACTTTATTTTCAAGAGCAGTTTCAGATTCACGGTGAAATTGAGTAGAAATCACGTGGAGTTCCCTTTTACCTCATCCCCTAATGTGCGCAGCCTCCCCTGTGTCATGATCCCACTGCAGAGCTGGTGGGGGTGGTGGGCCCGTGGCGGGGAGGGAGGGGGCACCCTCTGAGCTCCGCCTGTTCATCCCTCCCTCCCCTCTGACCCCAGCAGCCACTGCCCTTCTCACTGCCCTGACGTGGAGCTTTCTGGAAACCCTTAGCTGTCAGGGAGCTCAGAGCGCGGGAGCCACTGCCAGTTACTCTCAGTCACTTGGAGAAACCATCTTCTCGGGTAAACCAAGGAGACTGTGAAGTGGCATTTACACAGACGTGCTTGGACAGGTTCTGAATGGTGCTGACAGGCAGCGCGCGCACAGCCTTGCAGACGGGCTGAGCTCTGTGTGTCCAGATACGGCCGGGGCGGAAACGTGGAGGGACGTGAGACGGGAGAGGCTGGATAGAAGGTGGACCAGGGTCGTCCACTCGGGTTTAATCTGAGTGAGAAACATTTCACGTGGGGAAATGATATGCTCGGATTTACATTAAAAACATAATTCTGGCTGCTGCTACTCTTTGGTAAATGTGCTATAGGGAGGTTGAATCTGTTTGGAATTGTATTTGACTGCTGGTAACAAAAATCTGAACAACAGTAATCTCTTTAATAGTTTATTAGCAAGTCTAGAAGTAGGCAGAAGAAAGCAGGTGTAACGTCTCCAGCATGTCTGCCTGGTTCTTGTGGATGTCTACCTGGTTGTTCTTAGAATGAGACCTTTATCTTTCATGTTCACAAGGTGGCTGCCAGAGCTCTGGCCATCAAACTTGAGTTCCAGGCAGCAAAAGGAGGAAAGGCTGAAGGCAATAATGCGAACACTAGCTGAGTCAGCCTCCTTTAAAGAGCTCTCCTGAAATTCCTACCTAATAACTTCTCTTCACAGTTCTTTGGCCAGAACTGCCACCAGGGAAGCTGGGAGATGTGGTTAACCGGCCACACTGCCACCCCAGGTAAAATCAAGATGCTGTTAGTGACAGTGAAGGGATGTGGATTCTGGGGCAGAAACACAGGGATCTGTGCCATGCCGAGTGGTGGTGGTAGAGATGGACCTCCAGGAGATGGACCTGCGGACGAGTTGGGCAGGCGCCCGGCACTCCTCCCCGAGTGGGGCATCATCTGCACAGACAGCTCTTCCCACGGCCTCATCCTGTGCTGCAGGCTTCTGCAGGAGCGCTCGGCCTTCGCTGGATGCTCCGCGGGGTTGCCTCATGGGTGGAGCACGGTGGGCACATGGCACAGTTTGAGGCCTCGCCTGGCATCTGGAGCCACCTCGTGCCTCATTCCCCCAGTGAGGGCAGGAGAGCAGAGTTTGCCCCCTGCCCCCGGGCCGGGGGTGAGGGCGTCGTGCGTCTGCTCTGAGGAGAGTGAGCGCTCGCGGCCCTCTCTTCCTCCCCTCCCGGCCTGCGTCCTGGCTTCCTGGCCCATCTGCTACTGCACTTAGAGTTGGGGTCGCCCTTGCCGTGGGGCGTCGGGGCCGGCCGTCCCTCTGGGTCTGCAGCGTGGGGTTCAGCTTGCAGACCGGCACCTGTTTCTGTAAGTAGTTGTGTTAGCACGCTGCCAGGCTCGTCCACTGACACGGCGTCTGTGGCTGCTTTCGAGCTCCCACGGACTCGAGTGGCTGGGACAGAGGCTGCAGGGCCTGCAGAGCTGGATGCCCGTCGGCCTCTGCAGAAGAGGAGAGCCGGCCTGCGCCCGGGATGCGCCGCCCCTGGGGAAAACGGGGGTCTCAGATGTTCCCTGACTTCAGGATGGAGGACGGACACTGGGAGGATGGGAGCCTGGCTGGGCACACCTTCAGGCTGGGAAGAGGAACCGAGGAGGGGCTGCCCGAGCGAGGAGGGCCGGCGAGCAGATGAGGCCTGGCCATGCCTGGTGTCCGGCCTTCACCCGGCGGCCCCAGTGGGCAAGTGCTCTCAGGGAGAGGCCCCTGGGAGTCTTTCCTTACGGGGTGGAGCAGGGCGGTGGCAGTGCCCCATGCCCACATAAAAAATAAATCCAAGAAAAAGAAAGAAGGCCTTGCTGACCCTCGACACCAGGGTGTGAGGGGCAACTTCCCAGGTGGGATGAAGAAGGGAGCCAGGAGGGCTTCTTGGAGGCAACAACTTGACCAGCAAACAGGAAGCCAGAACTTCTCCCAGAACCCTCTTGGGGGGTTCGGTGTGGCCTGAGGTGTTGGGGAGCCGCAGGGCAGGTGGCTGGACACACACGGGTGTGTGGCAGGTTGTGGGCCCAGGGAGGCGGAGCTGGGAGAGGACTGTCGGGGAGGGAGTGAGGCTGCCCCTCAGACGTCCCTGAGACGGTGAAGTCAGGAGGCTGAGGGCGATGACAGGGTGAGGAGAAGGTTCTGGAGAGGGCCTTGGCGTGTCAGTTGGACTCACAGACCTGGAGGCAGGTTGGCTGGCGGGGCAGAAGGAAGGGAAGGAGGTGAGGATGGCTGACTCCCAGGGCCTCCTGGGGAGCAGGGGCGAAGGGGCATGGAGGGAGGGGCTGCTCCGCCACCTTGCAGAAGAGGAAAGTCAGGGTGAGGTGGGGCTCCCGGGACGGCACATCTGTGAGGTGCAGGTTCTGCTGTGACTTTGCTGTGCTCCCCGAGTGTGGTCTGGGAGAGTCCTGCCTCTGCGCGGCCGGTGTTTCCGTTTAAGCTCCTTCCTGAGAAGAAGACTGCCTCACAGTCTCGCTGGGATCCTGGCCGGGCCCTCGGCTGGGGCCAAACCCTGGCCCTTGATGGCCCCGATTCACTGGTCTGGAGCAGGGTCATCCTGCAGCTCCCGGCAGGGAACCTTCCCGACGGCGTGTGGGGCTGAGCAGGTACGGGGCCAGGCCTCCCTGAAACCGGGCCGAGTGTGGGTGCCAGAGCCCTGTGCACCCTGGCCCACGATGTCTGCTCAGCACAGGCCTGTTCTGCAGTGAGGGGCTTCTCCTCGGTGACAAGTCACAGCCGGTGACCACTGTTCCCGTGGCATGCTGGCTTCTTCAGGCAAGGCTGGAGTAGGGGGCCACAGGGGTGGCCCTGTCCCCTGCAGCCCAGCCACTCCTGCATGGACAGGTCATGCGTGTGTGCACATGCGTGTGAGCTTGCACATGTGTGTGTGTGTCAGCCCCTGTGCAGCCCTCTTTGGTCTTCTGCTCTGGCCGTTTTCCCTGATGAGCAGTGCAGGCATGGGTAAGCCAGGGTCTCCAAGGGAAACTGAAAGCCTGGTTTCCCTCTCTTCCTCTCTATCACGTTACCCACTGGACGGGGGGACGCTGGGCAGCCAGGCGGGCGTCCGTCCCCAGTCTGGGTCCGACGTCTGTCCTGCATTCCTGGCCGGCCTGAGGGGCAAGACGCACTGACTCCTGTAGCCCGGCTTCGCTCCCGGGCTCCGGGGTGTGGTGTCTGTGTGGGGCTGTCCCTCTTGCCCCCAGCAGATGGAGTGCGGTGGGGATGTGATGAGAGGGGGGTTGGGGGGTGTTGTTGCCACAGGTCCTGATGGTAAACCCCTCCTTCTCACTTTCTTCCAGAGTTTCTTCGGAAGGCCGTAGAGAAGCACACCGTTTAAGAACCAGGTGGCCTTGGGCGTTTGCGGTGGCCGGAGTGGCCGGACCTTGCCCAGCGTGCTGGGAAATGCTGGTCCTCGGACACACGTCGCCCTCCCTCCAGGCTGTGCTGCGGGTCAGAGCCCCGAGGCTCTGAACAGCGTCCACCCTGACACCCCCTGCGGCCTCCGCTGCCGACGAGCGCTTGCTGCAGACGCCCCCGCTGCGGCGCCTGCTGAGGAGGATGTGCCTGCCCGTCGGGGGGCTGCTGGCCACCCTCGCCGTGGTGGTTGGAACAGCAGTGGCGTTCGCACCCAGCCCTAGGATCACCTGGGAGCACCGAGGTGAGGGCAGTGCCGAGTCAGGCCCGGGGCCCCTGAGGGCGTCTCCCTGCTTGTGATGCGCAGATGCACATGCGTCCTTTGCTCTGCTGGGGCCGTGCTGCTGGCCCAGGTGTGAGCACACGGCCTGCACCGCTGCTGCCGCGGAGGCTGCTGGCGAGGCTGCGGTGCTGGGAGCACGGCAGGGCCTGCTCGGGGCTGCTGGTTTCTAAATCAGGGCGAGGGGACCCCTGAAGGGAAGCTTGTCTCCCTTGTGCCTGACCACACTGGTGCTCGCTGCCCAGGCACGGACCACACCGAGGGGTATGTTTTGAGGACGTTTAATGACGTGAAGCTGAGCTTGGGGCCAGTTGTTTTCATTTGCTGTTCATAAGTTGTTTCGTTGCTCCCTCTCTTGGGAACTGTGTCTTGGGACCCCCTCTCCTCCAGGCTCGGTGGGCGGAGAGCTCGAGCGCTGGTCCCCATGGAGGTGCGCTGGCAGGGCTGCGCTGTCTCGGCAGACGTGCCGGGAGAGCCTTCGTCCTGTGTGCATCTCTCCTAACTGGGAAATTGGAGCGAAAGTGTGAGCACAAATCCTGGAACAAAACCAGAGCTTGGTGATGCTTGGAAAGCCAAGCGCAGAACACTCACGACGCTCTGAGTCTTGGATGCTGGGTGGTCGGAAAGAGGAACAGCCCCTCAAGACAGAAAGCCAACATGCCTAAACACCTCGTCCTTAAATTCCTCATGTTCCTGAATAGCTATTGATGCAATTAACAGAGCAATGGAAAAATGCTTGGGTTAAGGGATAGATTTACTGAAATAGATTTTCTTTCAAAGTTTTAAAGTCAGTCATTTTTTTCCTAAATGAGAAAATCCTAAATAGTTATATTTTTGATACACCTAATCTGTAGATGATTAAACACATAGACAAGAGTTTGATGAGAGGCAGAGGGAGCCACAGCAGTCAGCGGCTTGAGGCGTCTGGCCTGCGGTCTAGTGGGAGGTCACAAGGTCAGACTGCCAGGAGCTTGCTGGGATGTCACACTGCTAGGAGGTCATGTTGCTAAGAGGTCATGCTCCTGAGAGGCCATACTGCCAGGAGGTCACATGCTAGGAGGTCATGCTCTGGGAGATCACGCTGCCAGGAGGCCACACTGAGTGCAGGGTTTGGAAGTGCTGGATGGAGGGAGCAGGAAGGGAAATCGGGCCCCAGCACTGGTTGAGCCCAGTGCTCTGGGGCCTCACAGGGTCCCACGTACTTGGTGGCGGCCTTGGTGAGTCTGCTCCACCCAGAGGTGCCTGAGTTCTAGCCTCTGCTGGGGGCTGGCCACTGTGGCAGCGAATCCCTGCCTGGCCCTTGGGACATGTCGGTGCACTAAAGGGAGGTCAGACACTGGGGTGTGTCCAGGCTCAGCAATGCCTGATGCACCTGTGTTGCCCCCCCCACTGCCCTTTTCTCCCCTAGAGGTGCAGCTGATGCAGTTTCACCAGCCAGGCATCTTCAACTACTCAGCCTTGCTGCTGAGTGAGGACAAGGACACCCTGTACGTGGGCGCCCGGGAAGCCGTGTTTGCACTGAATGCGCTCAACATCTCCCAGAAGCAGCACGAGGTATGGTGTGGGCTCCCACTCCCCTGCTGTCTGGGCCGCAGACCTGCCCGGTGTGTTCTGGAATCTGCACACTGGGCTGTACCCGGGGCGTCAGGCCCTTTCCTGGCCGTGTGGCCTGCTCACCGTGCATGTCCTGTGCCTCTAGCGAGCAGCCTCCCACCCTCAGCAGACCAAGGGCACTGTCATCCCGAAGCTTCCTTTGCCCCCTGTGTCCGTTCAGCCTCATCCCAGGATGCCCCCTGGCAGCCTGTCCTCGCTGGGCTGGCGGCTCACCCACACTCCTTTCATCTTGGATTTTGAACTTTTTATTACAGAGAATCTCAAGCATAACAGGAGCAGAGGGAGTGATGTTAGAGCCGCCTGGCCACGGCGGCTCCTGCAGGCCAGGGGCTCCACCCCGTGCTCCCTCCTGCCTCCCTCCCATGGCCACGTCCTCTGCTCCCTCCAGGAGGCTGGGGAGCAAATCCAGACACACATTCTTCATCCTTCATCTGTAAATGTTTTCCTGGGCATCTCCTAAAGGAGAGGACTCCTTTTTTTCAAACTAACCGAAATACCTTTATCGCATCCAAAAATTTAATGTCGTCACATAGTGAATGTTCAAATTCCACAGGCTCTCTCATAAATGATGTTTGTTCAGTTTGAATCGGGTTGAAATCAGGCCGTCTGTGTGGCCAGGCACTCTGTCCGCTGGGGGTCCCCCCCCATCCTCCCTGAGAGGCAGGATCATCCCCCTGGCCGGGCGTTCCCTCTCCGGGCCCTTGACCATCGCAGCCTGGAGCCACGTGTGCAGATGGCACAATGGGACAGCCGGCTCCACCTTCCCTTCTCCATTTGGAAGCCAGAAATTGTCTCTAAAGGGGAAATTCTTGTTCCCCGAGGCCAGTTCCTTTGGAAACGGCAGGATCAGCGCATGAAATCTCTGCCTTTATTCACCAGTTTTCAAAATAGTGTGACTTCTCTGCAGAGGGAGACAGTGAGTTTTTGACTGTTTAGTTTTCCGTATGGCCATGGACTCGCGCATTTAAAGATGTCTGAAGTGCCTTGATCCGCTCCAGCCACTTCCTCCCTTGATGCTCCAGTTGTCCCTTCCCTGGCCCGTGGCAGCCTCCCCATGCCTCCTGAGTCCTCAGACAGACCCTGGTGGTTGGCGTAGTTCCTTGTTCTCTCGAGTCAAGATGGTCCAGGCTCATCGTGTGCATTTTCTGCCCCAGACCTCTTATTTTTTTTGGATTTGTTTTGTCTTAATCTCCAGAGTCTAGCCTAGTACTTAATTTCTGTTTCACACATAAATGAGATTCTCGTCACTACCCTTTGAAAATAAAGTGCGTGTGCCAGCCCTGTGGGCGCTCAGTCAGAGTGGCCATTGCTCTGTTAATGGCCTCGTGTATGTAAAAGAGAAGAAAAAGTGAAAGGACCACGGCTGAGCTTCAGTGAAAAGCCCGTGACCGTGATGGAGGGCCTGGCAGAGTTCGTGGTCCTTGTGCTGGTGCATTCCATGTGGACGGTGATGACATCGTCTGCATTTAACTTCTGAAGAAGTTGCTCTGTGAAATGGGCCTTGGTTCTGCATTCATGTGGCCTGGTTAGGACTTCCAGTTCTCTGAAAGCGTTCTCGTCAGCGTGTCTGCTGTTGGGGCCTTTGCGGGAAGCCAAGCTAGTGTAGAAGGACACACCCAGGGCTTCGGCCCACTGCCATCAGGAAGCTCCCTGTGCCTCCTGAGTTCTGAGCTCCCAGTGCCCAGCAGCTGGCTTTGATTCTCTGGGTGTAAAAAGATATATACATGTGTTTGCATCAGTCACAGGATGTCAAGGAAGTGTGGGGAATCTGGGGGAGGGGAGGCAGGAGTATGGGGGCCTTCCGTCATGCAGGCTGGGTGTTTTCTATCCTCTGGAGGGCCAGGGGCCAGGCACCTGCCGGCCTGACGGGTTCTGGTGGCCTGTGCACCTGCCGTGAAAGGAGCAGGGGCTCAGATCTCTATAGGAAGGTGCTGGACCTGAGGGGCCGTGCCAGTCCATCACTTTCAGCAGCTGCTCTTACAAAAAATTGAAAGCATTGCCATCCAGCCGTCCCACTGGTACTCAGAGTCAATGTCAAAATGTCAGGGCTTTTTTTCACTAGCCTCTGGAGTCCCTTTTGAACGAATGAAAATCCCCACTTTGGTGTTTGCGAATACCTACATTTAGCTTTCTGATGGATAATTGAATCCGCCCCACTGTCCGTGGCGTAGTTTTGCTGCTGTTTTGCAGCGAGTAGCAGGGACCTGGCATGGCTTCCTGGCCCTGCGGCTTCTGGAGGAGGACGGCGCAGGAGGATGGCGGCTTCGCGAAGCCCATTGCTCATGGGCCTCAGCGTTGTCGCCTCAGCCTAGCTTTGCAGTCTCCGGTTTTGCCGTCCCGGGGGACGTCTGTGCTCTGAATGCCCGCGTGTGCTTTGTAAGCTATATGTCTGTACCCAGCTCTCTGTGCACTGAAACGACTCCCCTTCCCCAACAGGCATACTGGAGGGCTTCCGAAGATAAAAAAGCAAAATGTGCGGAAAAGGGGAAGTCAAAGCAGGTAATTTCTTCTGCCAGCTACAGACCATGCCGTGCTCGTTTCCAGGTGGTTGAATCTCCTGTGGAAGCCCCTGCAGCTCCTGGATGTGCCAGCGCGGGGCCAGGCCCCGGGTCCCTGCGGGCGTGGCTCTGTTACCACGACCCCTCTTCAGCTCCTTCTGTTCCCAAACGCTGAGATTGGCTCTCAGAGCAAGTGCCAGACAGAGAAATGCTTCTTAAGGTTTAACTGAATTGAATTTATTCAGATGGCCTAAAACTCGGACCACAGAGGACAGTGTCTGTGCGTGCTGGCTAATGGGGTCAAACGCAGGGTTGCTGTCTCCCTGCACCGCGGCCTGGAGGGGTTGCTCTGGGAACTCTGGATTTTTGGAAACACCCATCCCTTGAGAACCTGCTCCTTCTCTAGGAGGTATTGGTCACCTCAGCATGGTGGCCATCCGGGGAGCACTGGGCCAAGTGTCCACCCGCCTTGGGAGCGCTGGGTCGCCCCCACCCCCGGGCTGCCCTACCCCTAACTGGTGCCGGGCCGATATTGGGGTCTCTGAGCATAAGAGCCCCGTCTTTCCTGACGGTGGGTCAAGACAGCTGAGTGACGGGAAATTTCAGCGGTGGTTGGCTATTTCAAAACAATTTAAAATCCTAAAAAAACGTTTTTTGCCAAACTTTTTTAGTAAAATGCTAAACACTGTCACTGAAGTCACTAGATCTGAAGTTGCTGCAGGAGATGAGAGAAAGCGCAGGTGTTGTGATGGCGTCACTGGGGGAGCTGGCTCAGAGCGAATTAGAGCGAGCGCTGGCCTGGCCCCGGGGAGGGCATGGAGTGGATGGGGTCCCTCCCAGTTCTCGTGGGGGAGGATGAGTTACTTCCAGCCAGTTTAAGAACAGTCATAGCAAAAAAGCTCCCCTGAGCAGAGATGACTTCAGACAATAGCACATATAATCCAGTACATTTCAGCCTGAAATAGTGAGCGGCTTCTTAAGTGGCATCTGGTTTTCCTGTGGGGCTTTCTGACGTGGAGCCAAGCCGGAGCCCCTCATTAGTTCAGCCTCTCCCCTGAGTGGGGCGGGCCAGACGCCCCCCCGCCCCGAGAAACGCTGTCCCCAGGTCTGTGCATTGGAACGTGGAGGGGGACCCCAGAGAAGAGGCGGGCAGAGGGCTTTTGCCCAGTGTACACCTCTGGCAGTGCCGCGAACCGTCTATGTGTTCAGTGAGAGTAAACACGTTTTTTCTGTGTCCCAGTCCGATTTGAGGTTTTGGTCAGCACGTCTTTTCAGAGTATAAATTAGTGACTGAAGTGACATCTGTTTGGCACCTGCCAGCTGGCCTGTGGACGCTGCAGGGGTGAAGGTTCTCGGGCCCACTGCAGATTTGAGTTTGTCCGGACGGAGCTGGGTCTCGGCCGCTGCTCCCGTCGTCCTGGGCAGGGCAGAGCCCCCGGAGCTGCAGAGCCTGGAGACGGGAGGCCAGCAGCGAATGCAGCCGGGGCTGGCGTCCTGAGCTGTGACGAGCTGGTGTCGGCTTGTGCTCTGCTGGTCTCTGCTCTGAGGGAGTGGGGTGGACGGTTCACACCGTGGGGGGCGTCTGCTGGGAGCTGGATGGTGCTGACCATGCATTTCTCTCCTGTAGACAGAATGTCTCAACTACATCCGGGTGCTGCAGCCGCTCAGCGCCACCGCCCTCTACGTGTGCGGGACCAACGCGTTCCAGCCGACCTGTGACCACCTGGTAAGGCCGTGGCACCTCCCTGGTCAGTGGCTAGAGCACAGTGGGGCTCCAGGTGGCATGCAGTGGTGTCCACTCGGCAAAACGTAGGATTTTCTGATTGCCAGCTGCGTGGGGATGGGGCAGCTCATGACTTCTTGGAGCCCTGGTGTCCGATCTGTAAAGCACTGTGACCGAGGGTGTGGCCGCGGTTTGGAGCTGGCAGTGGGAGGACCTTCTGAGAAGTGTGTTGTTGACAGACAGGAGCCCCGCTGTGCTGTGATCCAGCATCTGGCCTCTCCTGTCACATGGGAGGGTGGCCTGGCTGTGACACAGGTCCTGTCAAGTGGAAAAGTCAGGACTTCTGCTCCTCGATTGCGTGTTCTTGGTTCACGCATGTTATGGACTGAATGTTTGTGTCCCCCCAAAGTCCATGTGTTGAAGCCCTTATCCTCCTGAGCGACGATATTTGGAGCTGGGGCCTGTGAGGCGGTAATTAAGGTTACCTGAGGTCATGAGGCTGGGGTCCTGATCTGATGGGATGATGGCCTTACAAGGAGAGGAGGAGACAGCAGAGCTCTCTCTCCCCCATGTGAGGACACAGCAAGAAGGTGACGGCCATCTGGAAGCCAGGAGGGGGTTCCTCACCTGGACTGACCGTGCCGGTACCCTGGTCTCAGACTTCACCCGCAGAGCTGTGAGGAGTGAACGTGTGTGCTCGAAGCTGCCCGTCGGGGTGCTGTGTGGCAGCCCGAGCTCGCTAGCACGGGTGTCTGCCGCTCTGGTCTTGGGGCGTCTCCATCCGCTGTCTGCTGTTGGGTGCGCGTTGCCCCCTGATCCACAGTTCTGTGACCTGCCCTTCTGAGTGGCGACAACACGACACGAGTGTGCTGAGCTCTTTTAGAAGCAGGCCCATCTCTCTCCCTCCCCTGCGTCACAGCCTGGACTCTCCCTGAGCCGTGTCAGTTGCGTCTCACCGCGTTGGGGTCCTTTGGAGTGGGACCCCGGTCTACACTGCCCTCCGGCACTCCCCATTCCCTCGCTGACACGTACCTGGAAGGAGAGAGGGAAGACGGCAGTGTTTCTTGGAGAGGAACTCCTTTTTCCCCGATACCTGAGAGCGTTTGATAACAACCACAGAGACAGGGAGAAGGCCGTTTGAATGCACGTGAGGATTGAGAATGAGGCACGTTTTCTAGTGACTGCCCCTGGTTCAGTGTGCCGGTCGGGTGTCGGGTGTGCCGGAGCGGGAAGCTTAGTTTGCTAGAAGCCGAAAGTAACTGACACTTGAAAGAACCTTTCCCAGCCTCGAGTCAGAGACCGATGATGGGACGCAGCACGAGCGGATTCAGGGCTTGCTTAGGAGTCCTTGTATCCACACACAGACCCCCGGGTGGGGTCCACACGCAGCGTGGGTCTCCTGGGCTGTCTGTACCCACAGATGCAGGTGACAGAGGTTAGTATGGGGGTGGGAGTGCCCCCAGGTGCTGAGATCCTCAGTCCTCAAAGCCAGACTTCGTTTCTTTGTGCTTAAGGGAAAAAAAGCATCCAAAGGCCTATTAGAAACATTTTGCACATCAAAGGATTTCCTGGCTAAACTCTAGTTAATCAGAAGCTTAAAGCACTGAAATTTAAACTTTAATTCCACACACATGTCAGTTGTTGAGATAAAGGAATTGTCTGTTTTGTTTAAATCTGACCTATGATTTTTCCCAGTACTTTGAGTAAAAGTTTTCAAGCTGCCAGAAAAGTTGGTCAGACGCGTGTATCCTGACCTCCTAGACGGCACAACGGGGAACGTCTCTGTGCACACGTGTGTGTATGTGCACACGTGTGGCCGTGCTGAACCGTGACCTGTAAACGCCATCATGAGCCTAAGAATGATGACGTTTTCCTGTAAAACGCCCAGTTTGTCATTTTATCTAAGAAGATTTACAGTAACTCCCTGGTGCTATCTCCAGCCCCTCAGATTTCCCGCTGGCCCCCAGACGGACTCTGGAGATGGGATCCAGGAATCCCATCAGGCGGGGTGCGCTGCCGCCCCATTCATAATCCTAACCTAAGAGGTGAAGTCACGTATCGTGTTACCCAGCCTGTTAGAAATGTAGCCGGCGCTGTTCACATCCCGGGAGCCCTCTCTGCTCCTGTGTTTGTGTCGGGGTTCCCATCTCGTCCGCCGGCCCACGGGGGCGCCCAGCTGGCCCGGGGGGACGGTTCCCACCTTGATTGCCGTGCTTCCTGGGTTCCGCAGCCCACGAATCCTTTCTCGCGTCCGCTGCCCCGATGGGTTTCTCCTTCTCTAACTTGCTGTTTGGGATCGTTTTCATCTTCCTCCTGGGATGCTCCCTCACCCCTTGTGCTACCGATGCTTCTCATATGCGCAGGGACGCAGCACTGCATTGGTCATTTTGCAGGCATTTTCCCCGTTTGTCCCTTCTCATTGAACTCTGTCTCCTGTTTTCTGTGGACAAGAGCTTTCCAGTTCTTTGAATGGTGGCTCTGTCCGCGTTGTCCCGACTGGGTTGGGGCCATCTCGTCAGCGGGAGAGAGACTGTCCCGAGACGGAAGTCGCTGCCTGTACTTCGAGTTAATGCAGCATCGTCCCATTTCCAACATCCACACCACTGAGCCGCCTGGACTGGGTCTGCTGGGGGGAATGAGAAGAGATTCTGCTGCTCTTCCCATCATCTGTTTACTGGATAGTCTGGTCTCCACTGCTGTGAACGCTATCTCTGTTGATGTTAAAATTCTGCAAGTAGGGGCTGGCCCGGTGGCACAGCAGTTAAGTTTGCACATCCCTCTTTGGGGTGGCCCAGGGTTTGGTGGTTCGGATCCTGGGCGCAGACCTGCACACTGCTTATCAAGCCATCCTGTGGCAGCATCCCGCCTGTAAAGTGGAGGAAGGTGGGCATGGATGTTAGCTCAGAGCCAGTCTTCCTCAGCAAAAAGAGGAGATTGGCAGCAGATGTTAGCTCAGGGCTAATCTTCCTCAAAAAAAAAAAATTGCGCACATGGCCTTCTGGTCGCTTCCCGGGTGTATCCTGTGTTTGGTCTGCTCTGGCGGCTTGATTCCCCGAGACCCGTCAGCACTGCCATCTCTCTCTTACAGCTGAGCAAACTGAGGCTCCAGATCTTGAGTGGTCCTCAGGGGGCATCAAAGCAAGGGTCCACGGCGCCCGTATCCAGACCCGGGACTTGGGGGCTGGCCACACAGGCACCACTCCCGCCGTCCCCCCGGATAGTGAGTGTGTGAGAGCGAATGGTGCGGTGGCAATGTGTGTACTGTCTGCCGAAACGCAGACAGTGGATGATACGCTTTCTTCCGGTTCAATTGTAGGACTTAACATCCTTTCAATTTCTGGGGAGAAATGAAGATGGCAAAGGAAGGTGTCCCTTTGACCCGGCACAAAGCTACACATCAGTCATGGTCGGTGAGTCCAGTCCTTGGACCTCCTCGCTGGGGTAGCTCTGCTGTCATGCTGAGGCCACAGCACAGGGCGCCCGGTTCCTCCTCCGCTCCGTAGTCCCCCTCTGCCCCGTTCCCATGTTCGTTCGTCCTCACAAAAGGTAGGGGAGCCTATCGAGAGCCCCCGATAGGGGCTGAGTTCGTTGTTCACAGGGATACCCAGGCACTCCCCTGGTCCACAGATAGGTCATTTTGTATCCGTCGTTGGTACAAATCATCTGGGTTGTTCAGTTCTGTGGGGTCGTTGTTCCTGTTGGGGGGGTTTGTGACCAAGCCACCGGCTGCCTCGTAACAGTCTTGCACGCCGAGGCGAGGGGGCCACATGCCCCGTGTTTACCCACTGTCACGTTTATTTTCTGGGATGTGGGAATTACCCGCTGGTGTTAGTTTTTGCCCTTAACTCTCACAAAAGACAGCTGACCCCGGAGCATAAAATTACCCCTGTCAGAGAAACAAAAGGGAAGACTCCGGAAACAGGCTCAGGAACTGGGCAGTGGCTGCTCCACATGCCAGAAGGGGCGTGCATTAGGTGGTAAAGGAGAGCGTGGTGGTGGGCACCTGTCCCTGGCGCTGGCATTGACTCCCCTTTCCTCTTTCCTCCTGGTCCACTGCAGATGGAGAGCTCTACTCCGGGACATCCTATAACTTCCTGGGAAGCGAGCCAATCATCTCCCGGAATTCTTCGCACAGCCCTCTGAGGACAGAGTACGCCATCCCTTGGCTTAACGGTAAGAAGCAGGTGGGTCACGGTGGGGGTTCCCCCTTGGGTTGCCTCCTGGCAGGGGAGCCCTGCTGGATTTCTCCTCTTGCTGGCTCCAGCTGAGCCTCCTGGGCGGCGTCTGCAGCTTCTGTCAGCCCTGTGCGGTGGGGGCGCCTGCAGAACGGCCCGGAGCTGCACGGCGGCATCTGGGGGCGGCCTACTTTCTTCTCCGCTGAGAGAGCCTGTTTTAAGGGTGCTCTGGCCCCTTCCTGAAAGTGGATCTGGGAGGCTCACACGCAATGAGAATCTGATGGCCAGCCGTGAATTCAGGCTGGTCAGATCGGTGTGTGATGTCATATTGTTACCTCTGGACGTTGAGCATCCGTGTTGGACTTGCGCTGTGGGTGGCTCATGGCTGCTCACACCAGGCTTTTCTTGTGGGCACTGGCCAGTGGGCCCTAGACTCTCGGAGGGGCTGATCTGGGAGACTGCAAATGCGCATCTTCTGGGGGTCTCCAGGTGCCGTGGGATGTGGCTCCCTGGGACCCCCAGGCTGCTTGCCTGTCGGGAGGCCCAGCCCTGGGTTCTCGGGGTGGACCAGGAGGGTATTCTTCAGAACCCCCATCATGGGCACGTCTGTAGCCCAAGGAGGGCGATGTGGGCACTGTCATCACCCCTGGACCCTGGATTTCGGGGCATGGCATACACACCCTCCCTCGTCCTTGCACGGAGGTGCCTGAGCCCCTCTGTGTGTGCGAGGGTAACCGGGGGTCTCCTCCTGCAGAGCCCAGCTTCGTCTTTTCTGACGTGATCCGGGAGAGCACAGACGGCGCCGAGGGCGAGGATGACAGGGTCTACTTCTTCTTCACGGAGGTGTCTGTGGAGTACGAGTTCATCTTCAAGTTGATGATCCCCCGGGTGGCGAGGGTGTGCAAGGTGAGCCATTCCCCCAGGTTCTTTGGTCCCGGCAGTGGCGATAGCACGTCTGGAGGGTCGGTCACTTCACCCAGGCTCCGTGCTTCTTGGAAATGTCAGTTTACCTACTGCTATCTTCTCCTGTGCCGCAGGCGTTGGTGTGGAGGGGGTCGGCGGTGCACGGTGGCCTGGAGGTCTCCCTGGGGGCCGAGGGAGCGTTGGCGCCCATGTGTGATGGGTGATGGGCTTCCTGTCCTCAGGTGGTCTGCTTTAGACACGCCTCCATCCAACCCCCCCCACCCCGACCCCCGGTTATAGGAAGTTCGTTTTTGTTTACTGTGTTAACCAAATCCAGTTGGAATTGGGGTTCCACCATCCCAACGTAAAGAAGGGAAGGGGGCATTTTCATTGTGTCCAGAATGAATAAGGTCGCTTCCATTTTATGTTCCTCTGCACCAGATGTCCGAGTTTCCGTGTTTCTCCCCAGAGCAGGTCGTACGGGGTGTGTTTTATGTATCTCTTGGTGGTTGTCTCACTAAGCTGTGTTTATGGAGAACCTGGCAGGTCCTAAGCACTGAGCAGGTGACTGGGGGGTGGGAAGGAAGTGAAGACCTCATCTCCCAGGAGGAAGGTCTTAGGGGAGACCAGACCCACACGCATCGCCTGGGAGAGATGGGGAGCCAAGGCGTCTAGCCCCTGGCTCCAGGGTCCCTCACAGACGGTCCTGAGTTTGGAGATGCACTCGGCCAAGGGCTGAAGCAGGAAAGTGCACAAGGGGCATCTGCTGCCGTGAGATGCGTGTATGCAGAATCCAGTGGCGGGTCTGGCTGCAGGTGGGCGGCTCCATCGAGGAGGCATGTTGGTTGGTTGGCGTTTGGATCCTCGGTCTGGGCTGGCGTGGAAGGGGGGCCGCGGCCGCGGGCTGGTGTGCAGCCTGCTTTCCTTGCAGCCTTGGCCTGGTTCCTTTCAGGCAGAGCCGTTCTGGGCCTGGTACCTCATTTACCACCTGCTCACAAGGGAGCGTCCCCTCCTACCACGCACGTCTTTGGGCTTTCAGGGGGACCTGGGCGGCCTCAGGACCTTGCAGAAGAAGTGGACGTCCTTCCTGAAGGCCAGGCTGATCTGCTCCAGACCCGAGAGCAACCTCATCTTCAACGTGCTGCAGGACATCTTCGTCCTCAGGTCCCCGGACCTGAAGGAGCCTGTGTTCTACGGGGTCTTCACCCCACAGCTGTGAGTGCCCGGGGAGGGCGGGCGGGCAGGTGGCGGGCCGTGTTTCCTCCGCACGGCAGTCACGTTGTCCCCTCCTCCCAGGAACAACATGGGGCTGTCGGCCGTGTGCGCCTACAACCTGTCCACGGCCGAGGCGGTCTTTTCCCGTGGGAAGTACATGCAGAGTGCCACGGTGGAGCAGTCCCACACCAAGTGGGTGAGCTACAACGGGGCCGTGCCCACGCCGAGGCCCGGGGCGGTGAGTGGGGCCCGGGCTGCGGGAGGGCCCGGGGCGCCAGACCGGTGGCTTTGGTGAGGGCCATGTGCCGCTCCAGACCTGGGGTTGTCTTCCCGGGGAGCGGGCATCCCCCGGGACTGGGAAGGGCAATGGGCACACTCCTTGTCGTGTGTTCTCACTGGCATGTTGTGTAACAGCTCTTGCAACATACTTCCCCAACCAGAGGCTGGAGTGGCTGGCATGGGCGTTTTGTGGAAGTAACATTGCATAATACAGTACAGTCTGTTTCATTTTCTGTTTCCTGTAGAGAAACGATTTCTTGGCAAAGAGAGGAATTCTGCTCTCCACTCATTAATAGGAGTCACATTTTTTTCTCCTAAAGATAGTGACTTATGTGGAAATTAGTGTGGGTTTCTAGGCTGATTTGGCTGCATCCGTTCATTATGTGGCTGGTGTCCTGGGGCGTGTGCATGACCCATGGGTGGGGCTGTGACCTGGGAGAGTGGACTGCTTTCTGGAACTCACCCCAGGCCTGTCTCCCCTCCTGGGGCACACCTCCTTCGCTGACACTGGCCATCGCTCCTTCTGTGCATGTCATTAAGTAAAATGTGTTCACTTGGGGTCACAAATTTTGGGTGACGCACGTTAGGAGCTGGGACAGGAAAAAGAACCCTTCAGGCTCTTGCCCTTTATCCTGTTTAGAACTGGACTGTGCTTAGCGATTTTACCAGTCTTCTCCTGGGAGAGCTTTTGGATGTAAGTGTTTATGTTTTAATTTCCAAAGCTTGATACTTCTTTTCGCTTATAAACAGATCAATTATGTCACTGACTGTGTCATGAAACACAATTATATCTTGTGGGTAAAATGACAGTTGCAGGGCTAGCCTGGTGGCGTAGTGGTTGGGTTGGCACACTTGGCTTTGGAGGCCTGGGATTTGCAGGTTCAGATCCTGGGCTTGGACCTAGCACCGCTTGTCAAGCCATGCTGTGGTGGCATCCCACGTAAAGTGGAGGAAGATGGGCACAGATGTTAGCTCAGCCACAATCTTCCTCCAGCAAAAAGAGGAGGATTGGCAACAGATGTTAGCTCAGGGCCAGTCTTCCTCCCTGACCAAAACAAAGACAGTTGCATTTCCTACATACTTTATAACTGTGTCTTCAGATTCCCGGGGAAGGTCGCCTCGGTTTTTCCCCTTTTTCAAAAATCCACTGTTAGTCCCCAAGTTTTGCACCTCGTGGGAGCCCACATTCCCGTGCGAAGCATGGGCTGGGCTGTCCGTGTGCCTTAACGGGATGGTCTGCTCCTGCAGTGCATCAACCGGGAAGCGCGGGCGGCCAACTTCTCCAGCTCCCTCAACCTGCCTGACAAGACCCTGCAGTTTGTCAAGGACCACCCTCTGATGGACGACTCCGTGACCCCGATAGACAACAGGCCCAAGCTGGTCATAAGCGACGTGAACTACACGCAGATCGTGGTGGACAGGACGCAGGCCCTGGATGGGGCCGTCTACGACGTCATGTTTATCGGCACAGGTGGGTAGGAGCATCAAAAGTCTGCGTGGAGCCAGCATCTCCCCGCTGACCCCAGTGGTTTGTTAGAGCATGGAAGGATTTCTGAGAAGTCCCCACGCCTGTGTGGCTACAGATCTCTGTGACCATCAGAGCACCGGGGCATTGGTTAGAAATGCAGGTCCTGGCTCAGATCTGGAAATTCAGGTCTGGCGGGTCTGGCCTGGTGCAGAGGGAGCCCGCATGGTGCCCTGCAGGCCGGGCGAGAGCCACAAACAGCACGTCCCGCCTCCCTGCGCCAGCAGCCAGGTTCAAGACCTGTCCTGACTTGCTGTGGACTCTGAAGCAGGCGCTTCTGGCATGGGGACCGTGGCCAGGCACAGCAGCAGCTGGCAGGGCCCTGTGGTCAGCCCCGGGTGATTTCCAGCCGTGCCTGTGAGCAAGTGGAAGGCTCTGCCCTCACCTGCCTGGGACCCCTGGTGGGACAGCACCCCCAGAGGCCAGCAGAGCCCAGGAACTGTCTCTCGTTTGATCTGATGGCACCATGTCCCCTGTGCTGATGAAGGATCTTACTTAGAGTCCATGGTGGAACACTAGTTCATTTTTCATAGAAAAATGAGAATAACCCACATCTCTTGTTTATGATGATTAATTTTGCCAGTGGGTTTTCATTTTTCATTTTTAATGCAAAAACATCCGTTTCTAAGTCTCTTGTTGAGGGAACAAGTTGAGAGGAAGGAGAGTGACTGCTGGCCGCTGTGTCTGACAGTCCAGCATCATCCCCTCTGGGCACATCGCTGACCTCTGCTTTGACCTTCCAGACCGGGGTGCCCTGCACAAAGCTGTCAGCCTCAAGAGCAGCGTCCACATCATCGAGGAGACGCAGCTCTTCCCAGACCTCAAGCCGGTCCAGACTCTGCTGCTGTCTTCCAAGAAGGTAGAGTCACCTGGGCAGGGGACCTCATGCCTCGGGATCCCCGGGCTGGGGCCGGGGCTGGGCCAGGCAGCCCTGTCGTCCTTCTGGCCCAGCCAAGCCAACCTTCGGGCTCTTAGAGAAAGGCCTTCTGTGAGCCGTGCGATTTGGGGCAGAGGGATGGTGAGCTGGGGAGATGGAACTGTCCCCTAAGAGTCGGCAGAACCTCACTGAATTGCTGGGCCGACTTCTGATGCTGTGGGGTGCGCCCTGGACTGTGAAAATATTCCTGTACCCTTACCTGGTGAGGCTGAGACCCCATCAGCGGGTCCGTGTGCTGGCGACGCAGCTCACCGGTCAGCACACTCAACTCCTACTCTGAGAAATGATGCGTTGTATCTGCCAAGCCCCCTCCCCTTCGACAGGGCTTCCTCCTGCACCAGGGTAGGCAGGCTCACCCCAGAAAGGGCCACGGGTGAGTCCGAGGCTCTGAGGGCTGTCCCGTCTCCGTCTCTGCCATTGCAGTGTGAGCGCGACCGTGGACGTGCGTAAAGGAGTGAGCCTGGCTGTGTCCCAGCAGAGCCTTGTTGATGGACACTGAGCTTTGCAGTTCGTGTAATTTCATATGTCACAAAATATTATTCTTTGGTTTTTCCTCAGACATTAAAAAACATGAATCCCGTTGTTAGTTGGGCTGTGTACAAACAGCCGGGCCGTGGGCTGCAGCCCGTCTCCGGCCGTACGTCCATGGTGGCCGTGGGGAATATGCCGCCCTATTGACAGCTGAGGTGAAGCAGTGAAGAGCAGAGCGCAGGCTGGACACCAGGCCACCTCATCCAAGTCCTGGGTCCATGGCACAAGACTGGACAGGCCAGTCGTGCCTCAGTTTCCCCATCTGTACCTTGGGGGATGATGGACTGAGGAGGGTCCCGGCCCAGTCCTGTGGCTGTGGTAAGGACCTCACTTCTCCTTGTAGCGTCCCCCAGTGGGGCCTTGTGGGTGTCCCCCCACTGTGACCCCTGAGCTGACAGGCTCTGGGGCCTTGGCCGTGCCGGGCGTAGTGCCAGAAATGGAAGCGTGGCTGTGGGTCGCGGTCCCCTCGCTGCAGGCCCACCACTTGGCCCCTCCACCTGCGCCCCGTTTGTGCAGCCCCGCTCAGGGCCCAGGCCCGGCACCCCTGTGCAGGAGGGCATCACTCTGTTGCTCAGGGTTTCTGGTGTGACCCATGGTAGTCTGAGGCCCTTTCCTGTGCTGGTTCTGGTGGGGTCTCTGGCCAGCTTGTAGGGCCCAGGCCCGAGCAGTGGGCAGCAGGAAGGGTCCCCCATCGGATGTCACTGAGCCCGAGAGCCGGGCAGGAGGGAGCAGGCCTCCGGGTCCAGCGTGTTTGCAGCCGCCGCCCACGTGCGTCCCTCCTTCCCTCTTCTCCTAGGCTTAGGGAGCTGGATCTGGTCTCCAGACTCGTGTTACACGGTCACCTCCCTCCCACCCTTCTGCTTTCTGTCTCCATGAATTTGACCCCTCTAGGGACCTCATATAAGAGGAATCACACAGTATTTGTCCTTTTTTGATTGGCTTGTTTCATTTAGCATAATGTCCTCAAGGTTCATTCGTGTTGTGATACTGTGTCAGAGTTCCTTCAGGGCTGAATAGTATTCCATTGCATGTATATACCACATTTGGTTTATCCATTCAGCCATCAGTGGACACTTGGGTTGCTTCTTCCCCTAGGCTACTGTGAATAGTGCTGCCAGGCACGTGGGTGTGCAAATATCTCTTTGCGTCCTGCTTTCAGTCCTTTGGGGACTACATGGCAGACGTGCTTTGTGTGGTCGTCTTTGAGCGCATGGAGCAGGCCGTCTGGTTTTCACGGGGACCCTCTTTAATGGTGAGACCAGCCTGCCTGGCACAGGAGGGTAAACATGGGCTTCAGCAGCTCCTTCAACTCTGGCCACGTCTGCCAATCACCTGCCGCGGGCTGGACACGGCCTGTGTGCACAGAGACCAAGACATGACAGCGTGAGCCCAGTGCCCCAGCAGAGGGCACAGTCACCCGGGGGGTGGGGACCAGCGAGGGTCCAGGCACATGCTTCTCAACAAATCTCACGAGTGCTGGGTGGCACCTGGTCAGGTTGGGCTTTTTTCTTCTTTAAAATATTTTATTTTGAAATAGTGTTAGGCTCCTGGGAGAGTCGGGGTGACAGTGCAAGGAGTCCTTGTGGGTCCTGCCCCCAGTGCCCATCTAAGCCGAGGGCTTCCGCTGGCCCAGCGCCCTCACCAACCTCTGACGTCGGATGCTCACGTTCTCACAACGTCCTTTTTGGCTTCAGGGCCCCATGAGGCCTCGGGCGTCTGGTCTCTTCGGTCTCCTATGGTTTGGATGGCCCCCTGTCTGTCCTCATCTTGGTGGCCGTGACACTTTTGGAGAAGACTGGTCGGGGTTTTGGGGAATGCTCCTCGGTTTGGGCGTGTCTGATGTTTTCTCGTGTTTAGATCAGGGTTCAGGGTTTTTGGGAGACGACCTTGGGGGGCATGTCTCGGGGACATGGAATCAACGTGACTTCTGAGTTACTTGACTTCTTTATCCACGCTGTCCCCACGCCCTGGGGTCAGTGGTCTGGCCCCCAAGGCGGGTGTGTGTGTGTGGGTTAAGCCCACTCCTGGAAGGAGGAGTGTCGACAAGTTTGGGTGTGTATGTTCCACCCCGCAGTGGCTGACGCTTGTGTGTGGGGGGTCTGGAGGCGCACAGTCACCCGGGGCCCGCTTGCCCACTGACTAATGAGTCCACCAGCGGCCCTGTCTGCAGCCATCCCTGAGCCTGTTTCGGTGTGCTGTTCTGTCCCCTCCCTGCCACATTTGTTCATTGGAATCGGCAAGACACCGTCACTTCTGCTTCACGTGCGCTCAGCCCAGCCCTTAGGGGAGCGAGGGCTGGGGGCTGCGTGGCCTGAGGGACAGGGACGGGGGCCAGTGGGCCGGGCCCGCCCTCCTTGGCGAGGTGTCAGGCAGGGCTCCCTCGGCAGCGCCGGCTGCCTGTTCTGCTCTGCGTGAGTGTCCGCACCCTCACTAGGGAACTTCTGTGGCCCTGCTGGCCCTTCGAAGTGGCCCACTTGGCCTTTCGCCCCCGGAAATTGTTCCTCACCTCTGTGAGCCACGTGATGCTCGGCTGTGATCTGGGACAGCATCCCCCTCCCTCCTTACGGATGCGGCGGGCACGTGGCCTCATCTGCTCAGGTCTCCGCCGACGTGGACAGGCCACCCCTGCGCCTGGTTCTCTCTGCCACTTGTTGTCACAGTTTCAATCCACTGCAGAGGGGGACTTCCCTTTCTCTTGGCTGTGCTCGCACACGGTGTGTCTGCGACCTCTGGCCTTCGATGCGTCCCTGGCCAGGAGATCTGCACTGACCCCGGGGACTTTGAGCCCCAGCCAGACTCTGAAGTTAATCCCGGATGTGTCCTCTGCGGATGAAGGCTGTGTCCTCTGAGTCTAAAACACTGACTTCTGGGTAAACTTGGGAAGCGTCGGATTTAGCAGAAAGGTCTTTCTAGGACGTCAAGGTGGGCCGGGGGCTCCCAGGCAGAGAGGGTGAACGCCCAGTGCCCGGATTGCCTGCGACCCCTTCTGCGTCAGCACTTCTGGGGACGTCTGCGGGAGAGCTCGTTGCAGCTATCAGTGAAGAAGTCGCCCAGCGCTGACCACCGGGCACCAGCTCTCTGCCAAGGGAGCCAGTGGAGGGAGGGGCGCCTGCCCCAGCCTTCCGGGACCCTAGGAGGAGGCTGCTTTCCTCTTTGCTGCTGAGCGTGGCTCCGTTTCCCGGTGTATCTTCCTCCCTTGTAGATGTGCAGGGGTGATAAGCAAATGCTCCTCACCTCTCTGACTCTGTCTACCGGTATTCTGTTCCCTCTCCACGCTCTTCCCTCTGGGCCCAAGCTGGATTCAGACAGTGACACAGGCTATCTACATCCTAGAGCTCACGTCTGGTGGGCACAGGGTTGGGGTCGGAGGCTGTGCCCTTTGGCCCCTGGCCGGGAGGACAGCTGGGAGTGTCAGGGTAGTGGTCTCTCTCCACATGGAATTGGGCTAAATAGCTCCACCCCCAAAGAAGGCGCAGAGACACATGCTGGACGCGGATGGGGCAAGTGACAGACAGAGGCCCAGGGCTGCTCAGAGTTGGCGTGTGGGTTCTGTGTGGAGACGGTGCCCTGCCTGTGCTGTGACTGTGCTGTGGGTCTGACCTGGCCTCGCTCCAGTCCTGAGCGAGGGAGGCTTGTCCCCCTCCAGGGCGCAGGGGAAGATGCTCGTGCCCGCTCCCCGTGAGTGGAGAAGCAGCCCCTGGGGCCCATCCCCACCGTTCTCTGTCTCACACCCACAGGGCAGGAAGTTTGTCTATGCGGGTTCCAGCTCGGGCGTGGTGCAGGCCCCCCTGGCGTTTTGCGGAGAGCTTCACACCTGCGTGGACTGCGTGCTTGCCCGGGACCCTTACTGCGCCTGGAGCCCAGCCACTGCGGCCTGTGTGGCCCTACCTGAGACTGACGGCCCCAGGAGGTACTGGCCCGGGGTTGGGGGGAGGCGACGCTCTCGGGGGCCCCCGCCCACCCTGCAGTGAAAGCGTGTGCATGTGCGTGATCCGTGCTCCATTGTCTTGCAGGGATCTCATTCAGGAGATGAGTGGAGACACGTCGGTCTGCCCCGGTGAGTTGCTCCCTCTCGCTGCCCCCACTTCAGGAATGGCTGGGTCTTGTGACCATTTCACGGTGCTTTGGTGTTGTGGCATTGTGCACATTTTCTTTCTTTCTCTCCTCGGAGCAGAGGTCAGGTATCTCGTGGCAGACCCCGTGATGTTTCTCTGTCCCTTTTGTTGCAGAAAAGGATGTTGGAAGCCACACAGAGTGTGTTTGTTTCCTGGAAAGCACTGTCCCTCCCAAGCTGTGACGTCCACTCTTGGGACACTGGTCTCGTCTGCTTAGCTTGGGCTCCTTAGACAAATCCAGAACTCTGTGAATGGGAGGGATCAGTCCCCCTTCCCCTCGGGTGACCCCACGCCCGCCGGGAGATCAGGCACACCCCAGCTGAAGGTGGACGTGCCCTGGGCTCCTGCCCTCCCGTCCCTGACCCCACAGCTGTCATCAGTTAAGACAGTTGAGGAGGACGGTGCCGAGGGCCACCCAAAGGCTGGCGTGCCCGGTCGCGGCCAGCAGGAGTGTGCGGCGTCTGACTCGGTGCCGCCCCGGAGTGCACAGTGGGTGGCTGGCTGCTCAACTGCCCTGGCCTGGCGGGTTTTCTCCTGGGAAACCAGGGTGCAAAATGGGATTTCTGCCGCTCAGAGTTGCCTCCGATTTCTTTGTCCCGTGGGCTGCCATCTGGGGCTCATCTTTGCTTTTCGGTCACGCATGTCTTTATTTCCTTAGTTGTTCTGGAAGATTCCATGTTGCTCCAGTGGGTGAAACTCTTGTGTCCTCTTGTGCCTATTAATCTATTTTTAAAGGAAGTTACGTAGCGAGCAGGGTTGTTGACACTGTGCACGTTTATTTTGATGTTCCAGATAAAATTAAAGAAAGTTACCGGCAGCATTTTTTCAAGCATGGCGACACAGCAGAACTCAAATGCTCCCAAAAGTCCAACCTGGCCCGGGTGGTGTGGAAGTTCCAGAACAGTGGGCTCAAGGCCGAGAGCCCCAAGTATGGCCTGGTGGGCAGGAAGAACTTGCTCATCTTCAACCTGTCGGAGGGAGACAGCGGGGTGTACCGGTGCCTGTCGGAGGAGCGAGTCAGGAACAAGACCGTCTTGCAGGTGATGGCCAAGCACGTGCTGGAGGTCAAGGTGGTCCCTCGGACCCCAGTGCCCTTCACCTCACCGGCCGTCCGGACCGAGGGTGGTAGGATCACCCCCAAAGTGTCAGCGGGGCCCACCCAAGGCTCCTCTCCCCAGACCCCAGCTGTGCGGGCCACTACACCCCGTGCCATCATCCCATCCTCCAGCGCTGTGCCCACCAGCATGTCCCGCAAACCAAAGACGGTCAGCAGCGTGGTGTCCGAGGTCCACTCAGAGAAGACGGTGTATCTCAAGTCCGGCGACAACCGCCTCCTCATGTCGCTCTTCGTCTTCTTCTTCGTCCTCTGTCTCTGCCTCTTCGCCTATAACTGCTACAAGGGCTACCTGCCCGGGCAGTGCCTGAAGTTCCGCTCGGCCGTGCTGCTCGCCAAGAAGCAGCCGGTGTCTGACCTGTCCGACTGCGAGCCGAGCGCGAAGGAGACGCTGGTGGAGCAGGGCAGCTTCTCGCAGCAGAACGGGGGGCAGCCCAAGCCGGCCCTGGACACTGGCTATGAGACCGAGCAGGACACCATGGCCAGCAGGTTGCCCACCGACAGGGAGGACTCGCAGAGGATCGACGACCTGCCGGTCAGGGACAGGCCGTTTGACGTCAAGTGTGAGCTGAAGTTCGCTGACTCAGACGCGGACGGGGACTGAGGTCCGCTCGGGGAGGTCCGTGTGTCGCCGTGCAGTAGCCTCGTCCAATGCCTGTCCTGTGCGTAGGCAGCCCGTCGTCAGCCAACCTCAGTCTTCTGTGTCTTTTCTCTCGGGTCGAGCTTGTGACTTGGTTCTCTTTGTCCTTTCGGAAAACGGCGAGCGTCGTGCCGCGGCGTCCCTCGGTGGGTCGGAGCAGCTCGGGCCATCCCTGCAGGTGGCCGTGGGGCAGTTGGCGGACGGTCCTGGCCCAGGAGGAGTTGTTCTTGAGTGCCCCTCTCCCAGCAGCCACTGAAAGATAATTTAATTCCAGATTGGAAATGATGTTTTAGTTTATCAGATTGGTAACTTATCGCCTGTCGTCCAGATTGGCACAGACCTTTCCTTCTGCAACGTTATTTTTTAGGATTTTGCTTTAATTGTGTCGGTGTGTTAGGCCATTTGTTTGAATTACTGAAGCAGATGTTTTAATATTTAGAAGATGTACATCTTCTAGGTTTTGTTGTATATTAGGGTAAGATATGGCTTATGTTGCTTACGATTCTCAGGGATAAACTTACTTTTGCTGAATACATTCTTTCTGCTTTTAGAAACGTAGACAAAAGCATCTCTTGAGCACACTTGCTTTTTTTTCTTTTAATTTTATTCCTTGAGGGAAGCATCATTTTCAGAGAGAGTTTCTTTCTGTACTTTTTTTCTCTTGTTTTAACTTTTTCGAAGAAGCGAGGGCAGTGGAGGACTGGCCCACGACGCGGGGCAGGGCTGAGCGAGGGACAGTGCGCAGGCTGGCCCAGAGCCGGGGGCACGAGCGTCGTACCATCTGATGCCCACGGCCCTGGTGGAAACCTCCTGTCCAGACAGATGGAGCGCTCGCCAAGACTCTCTGGTCATCCGAAGGTCTCCTTCTCTTTGCTTCCATCTTGCACCCAGTGCTGCCCAGATGTTCTGCCTGGCCTAACAGCCGTCCACAACTGGAAGAGAACTGGGCAGCAGTGGACAGATGGGCCTGTGACCACCACACCCCCACGGACGCCACCATCGCAGACCTGCTGGGCCTGACGCTGTCCTCGAGGTGCGGACAGGCGGTGAGGTCCACCATCACGGACTTCACACTCCACCTCCCCTTTCTGGAAACCCACAAGAGGAGACTTTTTTCCGTGGCAAGGAGCAATAAACTCTGGATTTTTGTGTGCCTATGTGGACGGTGTCGTCTTCCAGCATGATCAGATTCAAATGCTTTGGTGTAAACATTTGTGTTTTATAAGATTTACTTTGTTTTTATTTTTCTACTTTGAATTGTATACATTTGAAAAGTAATCAAATAAATGAGAAGCTTATATCCTTGATGTGGGCATGTGCTTTGCTGAGGCCACATGGCCTCCCTCTCTCCGAGCGGGGCTGACAGGCAGGCCGGGTCCCCCACGCCCCACACACGTCCCGGGCGGCGCTGGGCCCCTCTCTCCCCCCGTGCTTGGTCTCCGCTCTCTGCATGCAGCGTGTTCTGACGACTCCTGCCTCAGTGCCTCTTTCTTTTCTGTCCTCTGTCTCGCAGCCTCATCTCCTCTGCCCCTCCCTTCTCCGGGGTCCTCCTCCCTGTCCTGTCTGGGCCCCGACTCATCTTCCTCTCCCCGAAGCCCCTGGCCAGCCGTGGGCTCAGGGCCTGACAGCCACCCGCGGGTCACCTTGCTGCCGCCCTTCCTCAGCGACCAGGCCCAGCACGTGCATGCCCTGGGGACCTTCCACCTCTTCTGCCAGGCCACAGGTGAGCAGGGCACCGTCCGTCTGGGGTTGGGGGTCTGGGGGTGGACCTCCTCCTCAAGCACCGCCTTCCTGGCTGCATCCCTCAGAAGTTTCCTTTCACTTCCTACAGACTGCGGGCTAACCAGCTGTTCCTCAGAGGGCCAGACGTTAGCGGTGTCAGGCTTTGTGGGCCACGGGGTGGCCTCTGTCGCAAGTCCTCGGCTCTGCCTTCAGAGCCTGGAAGCCAGCCACGCGTGGGCCTGGCCAGGCGCCAGTCACCCTTGATTCCCACACCCCAGGCGGCCAGCTGGGCGCAGCGGCGGCTCACCAGTTCTGGTGTGTAGGGTTACCTCTGTGTCTGCGAACAATTTGGGGATGACGTGGCATTTGGAGATTGGAAAAATTAACTTCAAGCCTCCAGAATGGGAGCCAGTCTCTTGCTTTGTGATGTTTAAACCCAAAAAAGATTGAGAGTCTAGGGCAACCCTAGCTGGGACTTGGGGGGCGTTGGCCCCATGTCACATCGTACTGGATCAGGAGTCAGCCAAACACACGTTTCCAGAGCACACGGGCTGCAGGCAGCGCCCCAGTGGCCTGGGTCCCCCGGGTGTGGGCGGTGTGTGGCTGATCGGTAGTTACAAAGAGAAACCAGGTGCTGGTTGGTGCCCCGGCTGCATCCTCTGCCCGGAGCAGAGGAGTGGAGTTGAGGAGGAGGACGAGCACCTCCTGTGCTCTTCTTTTTTTGAGATTTTAGACAGACTGAGAAGCTGCTCAGAGGGCTAAGCTGTTGCCCATCCCTCTGTCGAGTCAGCTCATGGTCCCGGGATTGGCCTGGGTTGCTGGGAACCAGCCCATGTGACCGCGGTGGCTCTGCCGTGGGCCTGGTGGGCCGTGGGTGGTGGGCCATGGGTGGTGGGCAGGGAAGTTGCCTGAGAACAGGGCGCTGTGCAGCCAGACCTTCAAGGGGGTCCATGTGGCCCCGGTCGCTGCTCCATGCCAGGGGCCGGGCCGGTGTTGGGCCTCCGGGTGCTGCTCCTCAGCTGGCCTGTCTCCCTGGGGACAGGCATTTAGAACCTGCGTCTGCCCCCTAGGCCCTCCTGTGGTGGTGGCGGTGGCCTCCCAGGCACACTTGGAGCCTCCTGGTCACTGGGAAAGTGGGGACGCCCAGTGCTGGTCACACGACCATGCCACGGCCAAGGGCCCTTGCTGGGGGTCCAGGCAGGCCTTGTGGCCAGGCTGGCATGGGGTCAGGATCTATATGCGCTTAAATGTGGGCTGCTCAGGGGTGTGTGGCCCATTAGCTGGGTGGGTGTGCATCCACACGCATTTGTGCACACGGCCCCTGGGACTGGGACAGCACCCACAGGCTGAATCGGGGCAGCACCACTCCAGGTGTTTCAGACACGGGGAATGCAGTGCAGGGTTCAGTTCCAGAGATGACAGCGGGTGGGGACAAGGTCAGGTAAGGCCCCGAGTCATAGTGACCACAGAAGCCAGTGCTGGACTCGGGGCAGGAGAAGCAGGATGCTACTTAGAGCTACCCTGGCCACCAGCGCAGCCCCGCTGCCAGTGCTGCCGTCGGGGCTGCTGAGGGGCTTCAAGAAGCCAAGAGACCTTTCTTCCTGCCGACGGCCGTCTCCTGTGGTCTGGCAACCTGGCCAGAGAGGGGACGGGGCCCGAGGAGCTGGGATCATAGGAGCCCGCGTAGCAGAGCCTGGAGAGCAGGGGGAGCAGCGTCTCATGGGGCTCAGGCTGCGCAAACGGAGGGAAACTGAGGCCCGGCCACCCCACCCTCCTCGTGCGCGCTGTGTTCTCTCTGAGTCGGCTGCCCATCCGGTACCGTCCCTTGTTCCACTGAGGCCACAGCCCGAGGCTCGGAGGCACCCCCAGGCAGCACCGGCCTCTCCAGGTAGCCTGACGTGGCCTGTGCCAGCAGGAGGGGGGCCGCCCAAGGCAGTGTCAGCGAGGCCACCCTGAGGGCCAACCAGAGGGCCACCCAGAGGGCCCCGTCTCCAGGGCTACAGACAGAACGCCTCACACACACATCACACGTACCACATACCATATGCCACATACACATGCCCATATACACACTCCACAAACCACACCACACACATGCACCACACAGTCACACGCCACATGGTCACACACCACACTCACTCGCCTCAGGGGGGCCTCCTGCACCCCTGGAGGCGGGTGTGGTGTGCTGGGCCCCTTGAGGGAGACGGCAGGCAGCGGGGTGACAGGTGGGCGCCCTGGAGACAGCTGGGGGGCGGAGCCCAGGGGCCAAGGAGCCTCCTGTCTCCCTGAAGGCCCGCTCCCACACCACCCTCTCAGCCAGGAAAGCAGGAAGGTGGTCCTCAGGGACCCAATGATGGCCCTTCAAAGACCCTCTCAGCCACGTGGTATTACATCTGCCCCCAGGAAGCCTGCTGGTCCTAGAGGCGCCTGCTGTGGTGGCCTAGCGGCCCAAGCATGTCCTTTCTCTCCGAGGGCCCGTCCCGGCACAGCTCGCAGGCTGACATCAGGGACCCCAATGACACATGCGAATCTAGGCGTATGGTGCCCTTCCCCCAGACTGAGCCTTGAGCCCATGTGGCTCTCCATGCCGGTGAATGGCGATTCAAGTGCAGCATCTCTGGCCGTCCCCTGCCCCGAGTCCCGGAAGGTGCTGGAACCAAAGGCCGAGTTTCTTTTCGAGCCTGGGCTCTGTGGAAGTGTTGGTTCCTGCCGCTGTGGCTGAGGGTGCCTCCCTTTCCAGGGTACTCCAGTGTCGTCCCTGTGGGCTCAGGCCAGGGGTCCCCGCAGAGCTGGCTGTGCAGCCGTGTCGCAGTGGCTCCGGCTCAGGCCAGACCAAGGCCAGCCGGCCTCTTACCGCGAGCGCAGCCTCGGAGCTCAGGGACTCAGAGGGGTGCCCTAGCCCCCGTCCTCTCTCCGTCTCCTCATCTGCCCAGTGGAGTGTGTGCACCTGTGTGTGCATTTACACGTGTATGTGTGTGCCTGTTTCTTTGGGTCCAAAGCACACTGCATGCTGGGATCTGTGGCCACGCCTCCTTCCAGGACCTCCTTCCAGGATGGGAGTGCCGGAGGCGGAATGCCTGACCTGGCATGGTTCTCCAAACTGCTGGCCAGCTTCCGGGCAAAAGGGGTGCATGTGGCTTCTGGAGAGTTAGGAAAATTCTGACACGTACAGGAGAGGTCCTGAGCTGGACAAGTCAAGGAGGCACGTGGTTGTGTTTCACTTTTCTGAAATAGTCCACGCTCCTCGTGGCAAAATTAGCATAGTATAGATGAGGAAAGAAGTCACACCCTGCCGCACATAGGCACACTCGCTCTGTGTTGTTGGCGTGTATGAGTACGGATGCAGACAGGGGCCACTGACAACGTCATGTCCGTACACAAGCACATACAAATCATGCATTTGCACATGCAGGCGTACACACACACAGAAATAGATCTGTCTAGTCTTTTACCCAAAGTGGAGTCTTTCTCTACCCTGTGGGCTCTGCCTCTAGCCCTCATGTGACTGTCTTTCTATGTCAAAGTTAGAGCCATGTCATTTTTAAAACTGGGGAACCTCTCTATTTTAGGTAACATTGGGATGTTCAGGTTTTGGGAGGCCTTTTATGTTTTAACTGCAACATTAGAAATCAGAGCTCTTTAAGCCACTGGGGTCAGAGGAGGCAGCAGAATTGGCAGCAGAAAGGCGGCCTGCGGCTCAGAGGGTCCCCGTCTCCGAGCTCCTGCAGTGACCGTTGGCGTGAGGGTGCATGTCCGGGCTCCTGAAAGGCCAAGGCCGACCCTGGGGGCAGGGGACCCATGGATCCCGCACTGTGCCAGAGTCTCGATCCTGAGTGTGTCTGACGACCTAGTTTTGTCAGAAGCTGTGTCTCTCATTCTACTCGTGATAATCCACATGCCTTTACAACAGAGTGGTCCTGTTCCTTGGTTTCTGGAGGACTCCTTGTGGGCAGGAGTGTCATCCACAGAAGGCATCCCTCTAGCGCCCCCATGAAGCTGGGCACCGTGCCAGTCCCTCCTATGCCTCCCACCGCGTGGTCTCTAAAGCGCCTTCTTGCCGCATAAGCTTCCAGAGTTTAGGACCTGGGTATTTTAGGGGTCACGCTTCAGCCGACCACAGAGTCTGGCAGCTTTGTGACGGGCTTGGGACACCCCGAGGAGGAAAGCCAATAAAGCTGGGGTGGCAGAGACCCAGGAGAGCCCCTTTCCCTCCCAACCGGGTCCTCCTGATTTCTGGGCCGTGCAGGGGAACGCCCTGTCCTGGGGATCCGGTGTGAGCATCCTTGGTGCGTGCAGCCTCTGGGTGCTCAGAAAACGGCTCCCCAGGGGATGTGCCCAGGCAGCCAGTAGCTGGCAGGAGGACCCTGGGCGTGAGCATGGGAGGTGGGCCAGCCCCATGGTAACTGGCCCCAGGGTCAGAGTAGACCACAGGCACCAGGATGCCTGGAGAAAGGCTTGCCTGCATGGAGCTGCACAGACAGCAGTGGGGGCACCGGTCTGGGATGTGGTCAGAGCACTTGGGTTGGACCCCATCACATGCCCCTCCAGCTTGGGGCTCTCAGGCCCCACCTCTAGGATGGGTCCGTCTCCCTTGATGAGAGGCTGTTGCTCCAAGGGGCTCTGGTTTTGTTGCAAAGTAGAATCTGCTGTGCACCAGCGGATCCCTTAGACAGCCTGGGGCAGGTTGGGGCAGGACAGAGCCAACAGCCCCTACAGAGCGCCACCCCCAAGCTGGGTGCTGGAACCTGAGGCTGTAGGAGCCTTCCCAGGGCCCAGAGGAGCGGATGCACCTTCCAGGTTGGCGATGGCTCAGCTGTGCTAGGGATGCACGAGACTCTTGCCAGCGCCCCACAGAGGCGGCTGGGAGGGTTGCCTGGCATTCTGATGTTCCCAAGCAGGCCCTGTCGGGTGGGTGGGTTTGGCCTGCTGCCCTAGGTCCCCACGGGTGTCGCAGTGAGGTGACCCTGCTGACCGGTTTTAACTTTCCCTCTCTTTTTAATCTCCTCTGCCTTCGGAATGAGTCGGATAGTTTTAAAAAAGAATTAATGGAACGTAAGTAATTCTTTAACATTTTTCATGTTTTGGTACAGTTAAATACACATTTAAAGAATATTTAGTGGTGCTTAAGAACGCCCTCATGATGGAGGTGCGCGGTAAGTGTTTTCCGTACTGTCCGTGCTGCAGGAGCTCTGGGTGTTCGCGGAATTTCGCTCCTGAAAGGTCCTGGCCCCTGTTGTTCGGGGTGACAATTTGGCCCCAGCTCAGGCCACCCAAATTCTTTGTCCCAGGCCTGGCCATGAGAACCTTCCAAAAAGCTCCTGGGTCCCATCTTGGTGACTCTAGTTCAGGAGGGGCCTCGGTGCACCAAGGGTCACCGCTGGGCAGTGCTAGGGCATGAGGGAGGAGGCTGGGCCTTTTAGAACTGACTTCAAAGAAAAGTTCATGTTCTCGATCATAATGCCTCATGAGGATCAGTTTTCCTAAAGTTAGATTCCACCAAGATGCCCATCAGCCAGGAATGGCTAACGGGATGTGGTCACATGGTGCGCTCAGCAGTGAAAGTGCTCCATTCTGTGTTCCACTCGATGGGCACCTGGGTAGCTGTGTACGGATGTGGACATGTGTATACGTGCATGTATGGACGTGCAAATATAGGTAAGTGCGTGGACTTAGATGTGCTTGTGTGCGTATGTATGTGTGTGTGTATACATACAGAGAGAGTTGCCTAGGGGTAAAGTATAAAACACTTTAGTGGGAAAAACAAATTATAGGGAATCAAAAACAAAAATCCTGCAGAGCAAACAGTAAACAGACCTGGGAGGTCTTGTCCACCAGGCCAGGGTGGCCAGCGAGCTGCTGGCCCAACTACTTTTGAATATCTTTCAGAATTTCCTTCAGAGTCTATGGCGCATTTCTTTCTTTCAACACAGCATTTTATTTTTATAATGAAAGCAATATTTGTTTCTTGTAGTGGATTTGGAAACTCCAGGAAGGTATAAAGAGCAAAATTTAAATGATCTAAATTAACCCCCTGAAGGCAGCTGCCACCAGTACTGTGGCCATTTGTAGGCCTTCTCTCTATGTGTGCACATGAATGTGTCCACATACACATGTAGGTGTGTACACAAATGTTTACACGCAGGCGCTTGTTTTTCTGTTTAACATGACATTAGTATTTTTCTGTGTTATTCTTCTTAAATGTGATTCCTAACGAAGGATGGACAACACAGGTGGCTGCCACACTCCCCGACTTCTCACTGACGGACCTGGCTTCAGTGACTCCTTCATGTTCCCACCATTGGCTTGGAGTCATTCCTAAGATTGTCCAGCTCAAGGGTCTGACTTTCTCTTGGGAGGAAGGTTCTCTGAGGATCCTGAATGTAGTGGATCCCTGATGAAGGGACCAGATGGGGTGAAGAGGTGCCAAGTTGGTCACATGGGGACGTGATTGTGCTGGGAACGTATTGAAAGTAACCTTACTTGAATTAGAAATCTCTGCTCCTTCTGAGACACCCAGCTCGTGACAGAGAACTCTGCCCAACACCTCGGCCCCTTTCCCCACCTGCGTCTGGCCGTGCACATGCCCCACGTGCTCGCACACCCAAATGCCCCTTGCTTGGGTGCTGGTTTTTAACCTCCTTGGCCCTGTCACTTGTTGATCCTCCTCAGTGAACCCAGCCACAGGTAGACAGACATAGTCCTTCCACTGCTGACCGTCCTCCACGAAACCACTTTTTATTTCCCATTCCCCAGCTGGGGGGCATTAGGGAGAATCCAGCTTTTAAAAACCGAGTCTTGGGTGGTGTTGTGATCAGGTAGGGGCTGCTGTGGTCTAGGTTGGCCTCACAGCACGCCCCTTGAGCGTTGGTGTGGTCCACGCAGAATAGCAGACATCTGTCAGGGAGTCAGGTCCCTAAGCAAGGAGGCTGGAAGGCACTTGTCGTCCATGCTGTTAGGGTGCCCGCCTGGCACAGGCAGAGGTGAGAGGGGGCAGCATGGGCTAGCAGGGCCTGGCCCCAGCCCCCACCGCCATGGCTGGGAGCAGCAGGGGCAGAGGGGCCGACACAGGGTTTGTGTGTCCCCCAGGGCCTGCAGGAGGGCCTGTGTCACCTCTCCTGCCCAGCTCTCAGGGGCCAGGGCTCCAGGGCAGACGCCATCTAGCGCCTTGCCCAGCCTTTGCTGATGTCCCAGCTCAGCTGGCAGTCTGCACACACGGGGACAGGAGCCCAGGTGCTCAGCTGGGCTGTTTCAACCTGACCTCAGTCCTTCCTTCCGCTGACTCGAATGAAGCCAGCATGAGAGCAGATCCAAGTGGGGCTGCCCTGGCTTGTTTGTTCCTGAGTAGGGGAGAGGAGGTGGGCCTGACTCAGCACGGCCCCCGGGCCCCAGGGTGAAGTCTGAAACCCACAAGCTCATCCAGCAGCATCCGACAGATGGGGAAGGCGGCCCCAACCGGCTGCTTCTCATGCTGGATCAGAGCCCAGATCTTGCTCCTGGCTCCCCGCACACTGGTCTTGACGGCCCACCGCCCTTTCCCGTTAGTGTTGGGCTGGAAACTGGTCCCACGTCCTGTGTGAGAGGCAGGAAGCCCAGGTGTGTGCTGTGCTCCTGGCCCAAACCTGGCTCCTCAGAGCTCAGACCCCAGCCAGGGCCCAGTGCCTAGAGCAGGAGAAAGGTACCCCGTCCTCCAGTCTGCAGTGTCCACTCTCCTCCAAGTCCTTATTGCAATAGGACAGGCCCTCAGCACTTCTCAGTGCCCCTGCCCACCCGGGAGCTCCCGGTGGCAGTCCCCACCCCAACAGCCTCAGTGTGTGTCCTGGGGACACAGCTGTGCATGCATGCTTTGGAAAAGGCGACTGAGCAAGGCCAAGGATCAGGAAGCCCATGGGTCAGTGTTTGTACCCCCTTTCTCCCAGGGGTCACTGGGGACCACAGCAGGAACCACATGGAGGCCTCCTCCAGGGGAGGGGCAGGGACTGAGCTGAAGGCTGCTCTGTCACCTGAGGTCCACCAGGGACAAGAGAACCCCTAATCTGGGTAGCCCCCGTCCCTGTGCCGGGGCAGTTTCTGTGGGTCCTAGTGGGCTTTAGGGGACAGGGGTGGAGATGGTCTGTGTGCCTCCAGGTCCTGCGGATGTTCGCTTCGTCTGGGAGAAGAACGGGCATGAACTGGAGATGTGCGTCCCTGTGCAGACCCACGCGCTACCCAACGGCAGGACCCACGTGCTCAGCTGGCTGCGGGATGCCATCAGCGAGAGTGCCGACTACCGCTGCTCCGCACTCTCCTCAGCGGGGAACAGCACCTCTGGAGTGCGCGTCTCTGTGCTGAGACCCGGTGAGTGAGTGAGTGGCCCTGCGACCAGAGGCCTGGCCTGCCCCTCCCATCTCACAGCAGGCTGCAGCAGCCCAGGAGTGCCACTGGCCCTCAGCAAGAACCACGAGTGAGCACATGCACATGCCCACACATGCACACACAGACATCATACACCAAACCCTGGCTGCCAGCCCCCATGCCGGGGGCACGTGTGACGGAGGGCACTGAGGCCTGGCTCCCGTGCGGGTAACTCTTCTTGGCTGTCGTTAACCCTGCAGCAGCCCCTGCAGCCGTCTGTCACCCTGACCGGCAGCCTCCCCACACCCTCTGCACGGTGCAGTGTCGCCCTGCCCGGGGCTGCCCTGCACCTACCTGGAGGCCGCAGAAGCCACTCCCCTCATGCTGGCCGCAGCTCCCATCACCTGGGCACTCCTTCCAGATTCTCACCTCAGCCCTCCTAGTGGGGCATCGGGGCAGGCAGTGTCGTAAGCGCCTGTCCTTCCTCTCTCTTCATCCTTGGACAAGAGCCCACAGGTTGCACAACCCCAGCCTGACACCACTCCCCGTGTGGAGGCGTGCCCCCGTCCTCTGGCTCCCCACCGCCCGTGGCCGCACGTGACTGCTGGCTGAGCTCTGTGCAAGCGCACGGTCTTCTCCTGCCTGCTGGGCTGGTCACTGTGCACGCCGCGCCCTCCACCTCTGGGAACTTGCCTCAAACGTTTATTCGCTCTTCTCCACTCGGTTTCCTGTGCTTCCAGAACTGTTTCCCAAGATGTTGGGCTGCCTGGCCTGGCCCTCAACTCGCCTGTCTGCTCTTCCCTCTCTGCCTCCTCCCTTGCCCACTCCCGTTAGCTTTTCTCAGCCCCTCTCACACACGATACTGCAGTTCATCTCACTTGCACGTTTTTATTGCTTGCAGCTTCTGTTCTTGTCACGAGGCTGCACTGTCCCCTTCACTGAGCGGGGTGACTGCAAGGGTGTTCTGAGCCCTCTTCCCCCTCCCGCTGGCCTTTTCTGTGTCATCCTTCTGTTTCCCTCAGAACTCTCGGCACCCTTCAGTATCCCCTTACATTTAGGACAGGGGCACGAAGAGCCCTCCTGTCGGGGCCCCTTCTCCACAGGGTGCCGTCTCTGCACTGACAGCATTTGAGTTACCTGGGGCTCGTCAGAAACGCAGTCAGGCCCTGCCTGAGCTACTGGATCAGAAGTCTTGGGGGGACCTCGTGGGCTAACACCAGAGGAACTGGGCTGCCTGACACCTCTCCGCTTCCCTGTGGGCTGCAGTCCCGGGGGGCCTGCTAAGCTGCAGATGGACTCAGTGGGTCCCCCGTGGTCCACACTGGGAGCAGCCAGCCCTCCAGGTTGACGGTGGGCCAGAGGATGGGATCTCACCATTTAGTGTGTCCATGCCCTCTGCTCCTGTCTGCTGTCAGTGCAGTCTGCCCTCGGTGGTACCCAGGCCCCAAGCCCGGCCTGTGCCCTCTGAGATGACCAGTCTCTCCTGCAGCGATGGAGGGTAGAGCAGGGAAGGGCCTGGGGCCAGGCTTCAGCCTCTGACGTGACCCGCCTCGTGGCGGCCTGGCGCAGAGCCGCGCTCCTGGCCTGTGAGGCGGCTCCTCGTCCGTGCTGCCGGCCCGGGTCTCAGCTCTCCTGGGTCTGTGCTTCCACTCGCCCCCTTGCTTTTTAACTTCCAGGTTTTTGTTGTTTCCTCTCCTATTTTCTGCTCATTTTCAAGAGTTTTTATATATATGTATGTATTTTTTAAAAAAGCTTTTTTTGTCATCTTAATAGAGATTTGGGAGAAAAAAAATAATTGGAAATAGACGCTCCCACCCAGAACCTCCTTTCTTTTCATTTTTGTAAACTGCCTGTACTGTCAGGACAGTGAATCGTCATGTGCACATTACGTCCCATCCAGAGGCCAGGTGGGCAGTGCTGTGGGCACAGGGCTAGGCAGCGACCGGAGAAGCAGCGGGCACTTTGAAGCCCGCGATGTGTGACCTCGTCTGATTCAGAGGTCTTGGGTAGGTACTGCTGTCAGCCCCGTGCACAGATGACGACAGTCACACACCTCACCGAGCAGTGAGCAGGACCTGACTTTGATGGCGGCCAGTTTTAGCCCTGAGTCACTACAGGCAGTAGACACAAAAGACAGAAGGCCAGGGAAGACACGGCTGCACCCGGGACCGGGCTGCTCGGTTCTGCTTGGGGTGTGAGGTGTGCTTCCTCTCGAGGGGGCTCGGGTTCTTGGAACCCATTTCTGAAACGAGTGACAAGAGCTGTCATCCAAAGCAACGACGTAGTTCCTTTCTGTGTCTCCAAAGGAAGACCACGGCAGTAAAGCTCATGCCATTTGACAGCCCTGCATGTAACTCGTGTCCAAAATGCAGGATCACACACACACGGCAGGCCACGCAGAACAGGTAGCAAATGACATCATGGGATGCCAGCCCTGGTTGGCTGAGCTGGGTTCTGAGCCTCGGCTCCAGGCTCCCTCAAGGGGAGAGGAGCAGGAGGAGCCCCAGGGTCTCTGCATCGTCCCATGAGGTGTTGGCTTAGCCCTCTCCTGCCTGGACCCTGTGGCCCTGGGAAGTAGCTGCCACGGGAGCTGGTGGTCTGGGGAAGGGCGGGCAGGGATGCTGGCTGTGGAGGCCCCCTGGGCCAGGAAGGGGAGGCTGTGGGTACGCAAGGTACCATGAAGGCCTGTGAAGCTGAGACCTGGAGCCCCGCTTGTCTTGCAGAGGCGACTCACCAGAAGTGGACCCGAGAGCTCACCGCCTGGAGGGCTGTGGCCGGGGAGCACGACCGAATGATGCAGAGCTGGAGGAAGGCATGGGTACGTGGCCAAATGTGGGCCTGCGGGTGGGCAAGGGGCCGGCAGGGCAGCCACTACTTCCAGGGGCATCTTGTGGGGTCCATTCTGCCAGTGGGCTCCACAAGCTTCCTCTTGCCCACAAAACACTTCCACTCTCTCAAGTCTGCAGCTCTCCAGCCCAGGCTGAATCCCTATGGGGTGGGATTCAAACCTGGAGGTGGCTTAGTCTCGGCTGGGTGCTGCTTGGGGAGCAGACCAGGAGTGGTGGGCATGTGGGCCACCAGCGCACCGTGTCCCAGCACTGGGGTGGCAGGACAGGCATTCCCACGTAGGCAGAGGCATCCCCGGGCTCCTGAGTCACTGGTACAGGCTTCTCAGTGGCCAGCACAAAGCAAGGCCAGAAACTTTCCACAGTATGTGCTGCCGCACTGAGGAGGGGCCGCAACAGCTCCAATCCGGGGCCTTAACGCGTCCTGTGTCTACTGGCTGCCCAAGGCCCCTCCTTGTTGCCACACAGGCGGAGCCTTTGTGACTGCTCCCTTCCAGGCTTAGCTGCGCAGGCTGCCTCCCGCAGGCCCTCCAGGACCCCCCAGGGGAGGGCACATGAGACGGGAGACTTGAGGCCTCCGACCACGTCTAAGACAGTGCATGGGAGAAGCGAGGTGGAGACAGGGACGGGTTGTGTGCTCTGCCAGGAATTGAGACCCCACTCTTCTTTCAGGAAAGCTGTAACCAGGACAACTTTTAGCCACCAGGAGGCCGTGCCAACCCCACTGCCACCTGCCATGCACTCCTGCACTGGCCCCAGGACAGTGAGCTGTCACCTTGCCTGCCTGGAGGTGGCCATTGGCCTGTGCCTAACTGGCCCCTCCACAGGGTAGGCACTGGAGAACGCAGAGCCCGACTGGACCTGTGACAGCGCCTGGAACTTTTTCTTTGATTAGGTGCTTACATGGAACGTAGGGTCTGTCTTGGCAGAAGCGGGAAACCAAGACGGTTAAGAGGCTGCACAGAAAAGGTGGCTGTGCTAAGACAGCAGTGTGTGTGACGGAGCCTTCTCCAGAAGCACTGCTGTCACGCTCCACCGATGGCTCTCACATGATCTGAGTATGTCACGCTATACGAGTGGGCCACCCCCAGCACAGCACACAGTGTGAACACGGCCCCTCCTGACTGCTGGTGTCAACGGGCTGTGACCCACACCTGCTGCCTGTCCCCACCTTCAACCTTAGCCACTTAACCGAGGCACACCACAGGGAGAGGGAAGCGAGGCTCCCAACGAAGAGCATCTGCCCGAACCTCGAATGATGATGAAGCCCTAACTGGGAGCTGATGTGGATCCGGAGTATCTTTGTGTCACTCCTCACTCATCTCCGAGTATCGGACTGCTCACAAAGCTCTGAGTGTGCGCCTGTCCGCTTGCAGCTTCGCTCTGGACCCTGAGGTTGTCTGAGGCAGAAAAGTCCGTCGTGCACTCCTGGTGCCACGTCTGATATTCCCCCGACGGTGCGCATCTGAGGAGGGCTCTGTTACACCTGCTCCTGAGTCTCTCGGTTTCCAAGCTGTACCTTCTAGACTCCGCTGTGTGCGTGCATGTGACGGCCCAGGCCCACCACTGCTCGGCCCGGAGCCTGACAGGCGTTTCTTCTTGATTGAGGAAGGAGAGTTTTTGATGGAATGCCAGTCCGTCGTAAAACCAAAACCTCTGTTACAAATAAAGCCGTGCTTCTCTCGTGCCCCTCGCAGATAACACATGCGCGCCCAGCCTCGTGACCGCAGCCTGTGCCCGGAGCCCGCATTCTGAAGCTGGGTGCCTGCCTGTGAGAGCAGCACGTGTTTCCCGCCAGTCACTTCCAGCACCCACCGAGAACGAGGCTCCCCAAGGACGCTGACCTCGGGGTTGAAGTTGCCCTCGTCATCCGCCAGGGTGCCTGCCCATCTTGCCAAAGGACCGGCTCTGGCTCACAGGCCATCCGCACTGTGATGCAGTTTTCTGTAAAACGTGGCTCAGCTCCCGTGCGGTACTAGCAGCTGCTGAGTGAACTGCTCGACGGTTGGGGCCTTCCCCTTGGTGCTGTTTTCCGTCTATAAAGCCCCACTGCAGTCTGGATACAGTCAGAGCACGTTCACGCTCAACAGAACATGCAGACACTTCCGGTTCCCACAGTGGTGTTCTGTTGGAAAATGTGCTTATGAGGATGAGTTCTGATTCTTTGCACTGTTGAAAAAAATAAAGGCAAAGAGTTCCACGTTTGCTCAGTGAGCTGAGTCTGTACTGGGAGGTCCCAGCGCTGTCGGCTTCCTATAGCACCGTCTGCACAGCATAGGTCACTGTGTCACTTGCAGGGGTGGCCTCACCAGGAAAGTGACAGTGAGACTAGGGCAGCCCAGGGTCAAGTCACATGAGAAGCAAGCTCTCTGGGTAGCTGGTCACCTGCTCTGCTTCAGCTTCTCTTCTCGCACGCTTAGCTGAGCACGGCCCAGACCCAGAGACCCGCGCCCTGGGAGAGGACCTGGACCTCCAGCAGAGGTTTTTAGATGGTTCTTTGGTTTATCAGTTTTATAATTCTAGGCTGCTGACTACAGCTGACAAGCTATTTAGTTTTACCCCCAAAATTTAATTTTGGAATCTATTCTCAAATAATCTCCTATTTTCAAACCTACACATTCAACTTGCTACCTGTTGACAAGAGGGCAGGAAAGGCCTCTGTTCCTCCTGGTGGCCAGAGGGAGGAGCCCGCGAACAGGACCCAGGGTTAGGGACTAGGACCTGGGTGACCAGACAGTATGTCCCCTATGTAAACACCCAGAAAGTGTACGGAGAAGCAGGGCGCACACCAGGACTAACCAGTGTCACAGACAGCAGGACAGACAGGTGCCTCACACACCTCTGGCCACACTGCCAGCCCTGTGCACACAGTGGTTGTTCCCGACTCGTTATTCCACTTTCACTCGCTCACCACAGGCCACCTATGTCTCAGAGGCACGAAAGATGTTTGGCCCGACTGAACTCAACTAACGTTATGTTCACAGCCAACACAATACCTACCGCGTGATGAGCAGAGAGCAGCGCAACTCCGCTCCTGCCACGTCCTCTGCGACGAGCACGCGGGCGGCGGCACTGAGGAGGGTCCCATGACAGTGTCTCTTGGACTGAAACTCTAGCAGATCCAGGCACAGCAAGCCTCTCCCTGCTCAGCCCCTTCAGTTCAAAGCAGAGTGCTGAAAGGCACTGAGCAGGACGTGGGACAACCACTGAGACGGAGACCCAAGAAGCCTCAGGTGACCAGGGTCTCCAGTGAAATTAAATCATCACTCTTTATTCAAAATAAATAAGGCCTCTTACTTACAGGAAAGTACGAAAGTAGACTTCTATCCTCCTGACCTTGGAGACAGAAACCACATTCAGAATATGTTCATTTACAAAAGAAAGAGAAGATTTCTACATTATCAAAACTCAAAGTTGGGAACTTCAACATACATAGTTTCTTTGAAAAATAGAGATGGAGAGGAATAATTCATGAAAGAGGTCACAGGTTAGAGAACCGATTTTCATTCTGAGGCTCATTTTAGCAAATGCTCCAAATACCCCCCAATCTTTGGCCCAAAGGCCATGTCCTGAGAAGGGGCCCACTCCTGCTCCACCATGGCTGCGCAGGGCAGGGCTGGCTCACCCACGGAGAGGACACCCCCGACACACACCCTGGGCGCCTTCCGCTAACAGACCTGGCTCAGCTTCCTGCAGGACAGAGGAAGTACCCTTAGCAGCAGAGTACTCTGAGTAGTATGTTTCCAGTATTTTCCAGACTCTCAGTCTGCTCAGAGAGGCAAAACTGTACCTTCAAGGCTTAGGGAAGGTTTCCGCCAGCACAGCCGAGTGCCCGCTCAGGGGACCTGCAGCCCGGGATGCCTACAAAGGCTGCCACGTGCCTGCATGATGCCTCTCCCAACGAAACAGCCAGTCAGACACAGAAGAACTGAGAGAAGAAAAGGTCCCAGAGTCTTCTTCACACCTCCCTCCTGACTCCCACACGCAAACACACGTGAAGGCACACTCCTTATAAATTCAAGTCCCTCATCTGAGAGGTTGAGGCCTCCAGCGACTCTTCCAGCTCCAGCGCACATCGACTGTATGCTTCCAGGTGTCTTCTCCAGATTTCAACTGGAAACGAGAAAGCACAGCTGATGAGCAGGCAGGGACAGCCGGCACAGTCCCAACAGGAAAGCATGCGGCCCAGCAGCTCGTTTCCTGCACAGGGCCTGGCCAGGACTGAACCCTGCCGTCCCCAACTGCAACGCCCCTTTGTGAACAGCATCATTACACCTCAGCACACACTGGCCTTGACACACTCCCACCGGGGACACCATTGTCCTCAAGGCCACCCTCTGTCCAGGTGCCGTCTGAGACACTCACTGACAAGCCCTTCCAAGTCCCCAAGTCTGAGGTCACCTCTCAGACAATGGCCAGGACGCAGCCGGGCCTGCCCCAAGTGGCCTGCTCTCCTGCCCACCCTGACCCTTAAATCAGTCCGTGAAGACACCGAGGGCACTCGGCCTGACCCCAGACCCTCCCCAGCACTCACTGTAGTGCGGCTCTTCTTTTCCAGTGGGTGCCGGGGGGGCACCTTCTGTGGAGCAGCTGGGGCCCTGCGCGGGCGGGCTGGCAGGTGCCTGGGGCCCAGGCTCCCCCGCTAGCTCCTGGTGCACGTTCTCCAGCATGGCCTTGTACGCCTGTCGGGCCGCCTTCGTCAGCTCAACCATCTTGTGGAACTGGTCCTTGGGCAGAAGTGAGAGCACAGATAACACCCCCTGACCACAAAGGACATGGGTCCCCTGCAAACCAGTGACAGCGCCCTCCACAGGGAACAAGAGTCACCTCCACCTGGGTGCTGGGATTCCACCCAGGGGAAGAACAGGCTCCTGGCTATGGGCCTGTCTGCGGCAGCTGCTCTGTGGCAGCCGTAGGAAACCAAGGCCACCGTTCCGCAAGGATTCTGCCTTGAATGGCGCCAGCCTTGAGGCTCAGGGCTGCTCTGCCAGGGACCGCAGACAACCAGCAGCTCTCCAGTTCCCTCCCACGAGCACGCTGGACAGGCTGGAGCCTCTCACCATGGTCTCACCTGGGCTCCGTCGTAGCTGAAGATGCCCACCACGCTGACGGGAACGGCCTTGTTCAGACTGCGCCCCAGAGCTTTGCGGTTGAGTGCAAACACACAGGGAATGTTCTGCTCACAGGCGTAATCAATGATGGTGTGTAGGGTGTCATCCAGGCCACCTGGTCAAAGGACAAGAAAACAACAGGGACCACATCACGGGAGCGTGGATGTGACACTGGTCGCAAAGGGCTGCTTTCTACAGGCAGAAGGCTCCCCAGCTCCTTTCTTCAATCAAGTAGGTGGCCCAAGCCAGGTTCTACCAGGAGAGAGAAGTCAGTCACTGCAGTGCAAGCTCCTGTTGCCCTCAGCCACAGGGCAGGACTCAGCTCTCCAAGAGACCTTCCTTAGCGTAACGAAACATGTCTACGCAGAGCCAGAAGTGGCATCAGTGCCTAATGGGAAATGAAGTCTTAGGTGAACTTTTACTGAAGACACTATGTGCCAGGCCCCCGATCTACTTGCTTCGTGTGCGTAAGCTCCTGCAGCCTCACAGAAGACCCTGAGGGGGAGGCTGCAGCCCACTTACAGATGGCAATCTGGAGCACAGGGTCACTGAGCATCCCTCTCCATGTCTCCGGCCCTAATGACACGACCTTGCCACAGACCCACTGCCCTCCAGTGCCTCCCAGAGAGGTGCCAGCCAGGCCGGTACTCAGGAAGAGCAGAGGGAAGAGGGGCAGCTGTGTGTGGCGTGCTGTGCCGCCAGACCAGAAGCCAGCAGCACTGAAGAATTCCTACCAACAGAGAGAACTACGTACTGGTGTCTGTGCACGAGTGATGCAGAAATCAGCACTCTTCAGACATCCAAGCAGAAGCCGGCTAGAATGTGTAATGGGAGAGATGACCCACGAACACCACCACTGAGGGTTACAGCCGGGAGGAATGAATTTATCAAGAAGCATGGCAGACTTACAGCGCAACGTCAGCATGCTACTAAAACACAACAGAAAATCCCAACAAAAGGCATCTATGCTCCCAGACAGAAGGATCCAATGTCGCAAAACATCAATTCCACGTTCACTAAAACTCTGAAATACTGTAACTTAGTGCAAACGGGATATTTTGAGAAACAAAAAAAAAAAAGTGAGACCAGTCTTTTGAAAAAGGAAAATAACATCTGGCTGGCATCACCAGGCATTAAGTCTTGCTATCAAGCTACGAGAACATAAATAAGGGGACGCAAAGTGACAGGTGGAGGCTCCAGAAATGATCTGAATGTGTGGAACCCGAGCAAGTCAGGAAGAGCAAAATTTGGAAGCTGGAGGAGAGGTGGAAAAGGGACAACCGTGTCAGCCTCTGGAAAGATCCGTCTTAGACTGAAATACAGTCTACCTAAACAAAAGTGGAAACACAGAAGAACCAGAAAAGACCAATTAAAAAAAACTTTAATAACCTTGGCGTGGGAAGGCTGAGGAATAACATAAAATATAGATGCAATAAAAAAAAATAAAAAATACCAATATATATATTGGGGGCTGGCCCCATGGCTGAGTGGTTAAGTTCGCGCACTCCGCTGCAGGCGGCCCAGTGTTTCGTCGGTTCGAATCCTGGGTGCGGACATGGCACTGCTCATCAAACCACGCTGAGGCGGCGTCCCACATGCCACAACTAGAAGGACCCACAACTAAGAATATACAACTATGTACCAGGTGGCTTTGGGGAGAAAAAGGAAAAAAAATCTTAAAAAAAAAAAAAAACAATATATACAACACCTAAAGTCTCTGCATGGCCCAAAAAAGGTTAAAAAAATAGGCTAATGACGAACCAGAAAAATATTTACAATTCTTACCCAAAGGGCTAGTAACTTTCTTATAAAAAACATGCACCTTAATATAAAGATCCACACCCAGGAGACAGACGGGCAAAGAAGATGAGCCCAGAGTTCAGAGAAAACATCATGCTCTGGACAAGTGGAAAGAGGCTCAAGCTCCCTCACAAGGAAAGCCTGAATGAGACTTGCCCGAGAGGGCGGGGGGCCAGGAGCGGCGGCACCCTCTGCTCTCACACACAACCTTACACACAGACACGCCCTTTCAACTGTAGGTCCAGAACCTACAGAGGTGTTCACAAGAGTAGGAAACAACAGTGTGTGAGGTGTGGCCTGCTCACAGCTGTGGAAGCTGGGAGCAGCTGACACATCCGTCAGTACCGACTGTGCGGCCCTTCAGGAGCAACACAAGTCTAGGTGCAGCGCGACGCAAGGTCCTGAGGTAGACTGTGAAGCTAAAGACACAGCCACAAATGGGGCCCCGGAGGCCACAGGTCACACACGGACTATTGAGGACACATCAATCTGGCAACAGTGGCTGCCTGTGGGTGGCTGGAGGAATCTGGGGAGCCTGCCCCCAGCGTGGTGCACTGCTTTAACCTGGCATGTGCAATGAGGCCACAGCGGGGCCCTGCCGAGGCCCCACCCAGGCCCCCTGCATACAGACCAACTCCATACAGAACACACAACATCTGCACGGGAAGACAAGAGCTCCCAGCATCTCCATCAGCTGGAACCTGACTATGTAGGATTGTCTCATTTTCTTCCAGGAAAAGAACTTCTCAAATGCACATCCTCCCACTCTGTGGAAACTGGGAATTTCTTCTGCAGCCAGTCTGATTGGGGATTAAGGTTTAAGACCCACATCCCTTAATTCTGCCCACCCCTGCCACAGATCTACCTGAAAAATATGGAAAGTGGTAAGGAGGCCACTTCTGGGGACATAAACAAACTTCAAAGAAAAACACCAGCTGTGGGGGTAGTCTGGGAAAAGGGGGGATGGGGCAGCAGTGGGGCGAAGGGTGTGTTCCTGAGATATATTTTCAACCTGTCACAGGAGACTGACCGAGTGCCCCAAACACTGGCTGCATCGCCTCTCACTAAGGGGTCTCTCAGCCTCATGTCCACCCCAACCCCAGAGCTGACCACAACGCTAGGAAAGCACCGTGCAGGAAAGAGCAAACGTGGTTGGCCCAGCCCTGTCCTCAGAAAGGCCTCGTGCTGGAACATGGGTTCATGGGGGGGCGCCTGCTGCCCCACCTGTGAAGAGTGGCCACGGTGCCTACCCTGCTAGTGGTGAGGCCTGCACTGAGACCGGCTTGCCTGCCAGGAGTCTGCAACTGTGGTGCATGCTGGGCCAAGGCTGCCCACGTGATCAGCCCCCAATAAAATCCCTGGGCGATGCCCTCTAACGCATTTCCCTGGCAGATGACAGTCCACAAGTGCTGTCACAGTGTGTCCTGTGTGACTCTGCCAGGAGAGGACTCGACATGTGTGCCTGGATCCCCCCACTCCACCCCACATGCCTTCCCCCTGGCGGATCCTTCTCCATCTCTTTCCACTGCAATAAGTCACAGCTGTGAGGGCTCTCCTGGAGTCCTGGAATACTCCCAGGGCACTTCTGAACCGGGCGGGGGCTTGGGCACCCCGACACAGCAGCAAAGTCCAACTGCTTTGCTAACTGACCGCCTAGCCAGTGTCACTGGTGAGAGCTGAAAGCACCTCCAAGTGCCAACTTCTCGACATGCCACGATGAGACAACCTGCAACGGGCAGAAGGCTCCACCCGATCAACTCCCACTGAAAGCTGACCCTCAGAAGGAGCAGGTCAAACGACACGTGGAGCAAGTGGAGTACTGTAACACAACCCAAGACCGTGATCTGAAGCTCACCTTTAAGGTGACAGTAAGCCACAGGCTATCTCTGCTGAGGAAGAAACATTTCTAAGACATGTAATCAAGTTCCTGATGCCTTAAAGTAAAAACCTGTAGGAAGCGTTGATTAAACAACGTATTTAAACACAAGAAATCCTGCAGACGCCTGTGGTTAAATCGCAGCTCCATTCTCTGGCACAGCCAGGGAAGAGGAAGCTGGACCGTCACCTGAATACACGCATGCCCATTTGTTTGTTTTCTAAAGATACAAATCCACAAGAAAATGCGAGATGAGAGCAAAAACATTTCTGGAAGCTAAAATGCAAACAGACAAGTGACCTAGCCGACCTAAGGCAACAGTGGGGAGAAGGCTAGAACCAGCCATCTGCACCCTAGGATCGATTCCCCAAAGCTCGGCAACCGGCCGCACTGGGTACCTTCGGAAATGGGGTGAGGTGCTGATGAGGTGACAGTAAGTCGGCATCCAGACCCACTTCACCCAGTGACGCAGGGCACTGGACCCCAAAGAGGCAGGCGCAGCTCACTGCAGGACACCGGTCCCCACATGCTCCCAGGGTGGAGGTCAAGGCCCCGCCCTTCTCCCATCCCACAGGACGGGGCAGAGTCCTCCCCTGGGAACGTGACCAGCCCAAGGGGAGTCAGAGACATGGCCCTCGGGGTGCTCTCCAAAGTGGCAGCAGCCCAACCAGCCAGGCTCCAGCAGAGGCGCTTAGACTGGGGTCCCAGGAGCAGCAGCATCCCCAAGAACTCGCTGGAAATGCAAGGTCTGGGGCGCACTGGACCTATCCAGCAGAAACTCTGGCATCTGTCTTCAGCAGCCTTCTGGGCAGCCTGACACTCGCTGCAGCGTGAGCACCCCTCCTGTACAATGAAGCTCCCGGCCTAAACGGCAGCCACACGTCCAGGCTCCAAGTCAGCTTCTCAGGAGCTGCCGAGGTCAGCAGACAGCCCAGAGCACGAGACGCCGGCGGAGGCCTCGGCCCAAGTGCAGCGCAGCAAGTCACCGGGGCCAGGGCTCCACGGGGAGAAGGAAGCTGCTCGTCACGCCTGTGCTCAGAGCCCGCTCCCTCCACGCGGCAACAGCAGCTGCGGCAAGCGCGCAATCTTCAGAACAACGAAGACAGTGCCCAGAATCTAACAACAGGCGCAGGGAGGAAAAATTCTCTAAGAAGTTTACAAGACATGGCTGGGAAATCCGTACAGGAAACAGAACCAAAAGAAAGAGGTGAGAAGAAGAGGACAAGGAACGAGAGGCCACGGCGCAGGAGGCCCAGCAGCGAGCACAGGGGCCTGGAGGCTGACGGAGGGCGACTGCAGGGGCTCAACGCACAGACCCAGCAGCCGAGGAAAGGGGCAACGGGGGCTGAGGAGGGCGACTGCAGGGGCTCAACGCACAGACCCAGCAGCTGGGGACAGGCCTGAGAGCATCGGACACAAAGTGCCCCCTCCTGGAACCCTGGGCACAAGGAAGCTCTCACAGCTTCCAGGGAGGAGGAAACAAAGGGTACAAGGCGGAAAGTCAGAAAGACTGGATTTCTAGCACCATCTCCCAAATGGGCCCCCACAGCCCTGTTTTGTCTCAGCCACTGAAGAACGTGTGCACCCCAAGATGAAGGATCGAGTGGGAGCCAACAGCACGCCCCACGGGAGCTGAGGGAGGGCACCCCCAGGACGACAGCTGCACAGGAGGCACAGGGAGCCCAGAACCAGCACAGAGGGCAAAGCTGCACAGTGCCTGATGCACCAACTGCCGACAGGAGGTTCCAGTGGCTGGCCATGAGCTTGAGGGGTGACTCACATTAAGCCCAGCATCGATCATGGTGGGGGATGCTGCCAGCACACAACCAAACAGGCAGGTCCCCTGAAACTCCTTTCTATCCTATCCAATCAGCAGGGACTGGACCTGCCCTGAGTGAGGATGACGGGGATGAGCCAGCTGGGCTGGCAATGAGCAGGTCCAGCTGCTTGGCCCCTGGGTGCCACAGATGAGTCAGGACCCCTCAAGTCTTCAGATGTAAAATGGCAGCTGGAAAAGCTCAGTGCAGGATCTGGACTGGTTCGCTGAAGGTGCAAGTCCAGCCGAGTTGACTGACATGGCCCGAGAGGACTCAGAGTGTTTGGATGAAGAGGAGGGCCGGTGTCTGAGTGCTGGCCCCTGACCACCTGACCACCAGTCCCCCGACTGCACAGCCCAGGCCGACATCGAATGGGCAAGCAATGAGGGCCCCTGGGAGACATTACGGAAGGGAGTTCGCTGTCGATCCCCCATCCAACCTATCACATCCCACAAAATAACCAACCTTCCAGCATCAGGAAGACGGCCTAGCGCTCGGACAAACCCACGGCTTTACTTAGTGGACACAGACTGAACAAGGAAATCTGAAATGGACAAGAGCCCAATGCAGGGACTACCTGGCTGCCAGTCACAAAGACCCTGTGGCGTGAGTGACCAGTGACCCGCCCCAGCCCTGAGCAAACTGGCTCTGCGCCCAGCACACAGCGTTACAGAACACACCCTGTCCTGCTGCCGAGGCCCGCACCGCCGGCTGGAACCATGTCGTGGAGACCACGGGGCCTGGCTGCCTCAGTGAGGCACTTGGTGATCAGATCAACTCTGGAAACAAGATACTCAACAGAGAACAAAACAAGCCGCCTGCTGGGGCCCCGGGGGCACCCTGACAGCTGGAGGGCGCGCGCTGCGGGACCCCGGGCACCTTACCTTTCGACTGGATCTTCTCGCAGTTGGGAGAGATGATGATGCACTTCAGCTTCCTGAGCTTCAGGTGCTTGAGGACCTCCCTCAGCCCCAACACGAGCCGGCGCTTCGTCTTGGCCTTGACTGGATCCTTCTGGTACATGCGGTCTTGGAAACGGACCAGCTCTTTCAGCAGCTCCGTGACACAGGCGTCAACTTCTTTACTGAGAATCTGGCTACAGTAACTGAAAGGAACACCAGACATCGTCAGCTCCCACTGGCTGTGATGCTGCAGACGGGAGGGTGGACAGCACGGCCCCTCTCAAGAGCGCGCACCTCAACAGCCCCACTGGTCAAAAAGGCGGGATTCCTGCCTGACTGGATTTTACGGCAGGTAAGGATGGGGGTACCCTCCCCCGCTCCCAGCTACAAGGGACAAACACCTCCACACCCGCCCTCCGCCACGGCTTGCCACGCGTCCCCCTCTTGGCCATGTGCTGTGTGCCTCTCCTCATGAACACAAACATCCAGAGAGTCTACCCTGGGAGAAAGAGGGAGAACACAGGAGGGGAGGGGAGGACGCAGAGCTCCCCAAAAAATTACAGAGAAATTAAACCACGAGAGGGAACACAGATGTCATGCACCGTCACCTGACCACCCATTTCCCCAACCACAAACCTGGATTTAAGGGCACCTCTGACTCCCGTCAGGAAGACAGAGCCCTCACAGCAGCAGATCAGGCAGCCCTGACACGTACTATCACTAGGGACCCGGAGTCTCCCACCAAGAGGATGAAAACCCGGGGGCCCAGCCTCTCAGCTTTCTGGGACCAAGCACGTCCAGGCGGGAGAACCCAGTGCTCAACACCAGCAGGAGCACAGCCCGCCCCCAGTCGCGCAGCAGGCTCAGCGCCACGGCTCACTCACTCCCTGAACCTCCGGCTGTGGATCTTGGGGCAGGCAGTGCTGTCGGGGGCCAGGTGGCAGGCCTCCACCTCCTGGAGCCCAGCTCCCAGCGGCTCTTCTGACTTGCTCTCCAGCACAGGAGCGGAGGACCCCGACTCTTCCATCCCCGCTGGAGCTTCAGAGAAAGAGGTCATGACACAGCAGCTGTGGGCTCAGCGCAGATGGGGAGGGGTCCACGGCGGGGTTGCCTGGTGGCGCCTCCCAGGGTGTTGTCATGGGAGCAGCCAGCCTGGGCACACACCCGTCACAGTCAGACATCGCTGCTGAGTGTCACAGCCGGCAGCAGAATGACAGGAATGGCTTGGGAAAAACAGAAGAACCCAGCAACTTCCTGCTCTGCCTGGAGATGCCTCTCCAACCCCAATTTAGTTACTTTTACTGTGGCAAAATATCTATAAAATTGACCATTTTAACAATTTTTTAGTATGCAGTTCAGTGGCAAAATTTACTTTCCAATTTTGAAATTTAACCAGAACAAGTTCCTATCAGAAAGTTTTAAAATCAGGTTGTTAGTTCTGAATTTCTGCACTGAAACGCTTGAGACCGTTCCTGTAGCAAGTAAGAGCTGAACTCAAACCCCTGAACTACAGGGGTGCCTCAACCTGTTTACACACCAGACGGGACTTGGTAATAGCCTACAGTTACAAACGGTTACTTCCAGAGACTTCCAAGTGCAAGTGAGGTAAGAGACCTCCAGGAGAAGGAATTCACCCGCCAGGATGGCCAACAGCACAAAGACAACAGCCCGTGGGCCAGCCTCCACCCCGGGCGGAGCTGTACAACCCCTGGAAGGCTGTGTGGCAGGAGCCGCCAAGGCTGGACGGCAGCGGACCAGGCCCTCAGTGTGCCTGGGAAATGCCAGGCAGGAGAGGGTGCTCACATCCCACATCCTGCTTCCAAAGGCCCCCATGGAAGCTCCCCGAACGCCCCCCACCACTTGGCATGCTCTGCAGCAATGACGATCTGGAACTACCCCTACAGGCCACAGACATACTCCTGGCCAGAGGGGCACACGCTGCCAGATTCCACTGGAACAACACCCAAAGGCTCGTTGGTGGGGCTGCGGTCGAGGCCAGACCTCAGGCCGGGGGTGCGGGGACCGTGGAGCCGTTCTGCTCCTCAACTGGGCGCAGAACTCACTTTGTAAAAGTCCTCAAACTGTACCCTTGCGACCTGTGATTTGTGGATTGTCCCGAACGTATTCTTAAATAAAAAGCTTACTTCAAGGTAAACAGGTACTTTTCTATGACGCCGTGTCTCGCACACTCGTGGGAACGCAGCTCTGCAGCCAATGGTGTTAAATCTCACAGCTGCTTCAAGTTTCGAGGACCATCCAATGCCACACAGATCTATCTCTGGGGCCTCACTCCTGTCCCTCAGACCCCCACAAGCAGAGGCACCAGCAGCTCCGCCCACCCACGGGGACTCCTCTCACTGTCAAGCTGGGAGCCTGAACACTTCTGCATTCCTGAGCCTTGACACCGCGTGCTTTCCCCACAAAGGAGCCAGGGGCTGGCAAAGCTCCAGGCAGGCTGCTGCACGCACGGCTGCCCCCAATGAAGAATTCTTTAAGAAGCAACCCTCAACGGGTACCTGAGGGGTCTGCCTGCTCGAGGGCACGGTCATCACCGCCGCTCTCTGCATCCTGAGCGCCATCACTGCCGAAAGCTGGGCTCACAGCATTTTCCCGGAGACGCTGCTGCTTTCTCTCCTGACGTTCTTTCAAAATAATCTTTAAAATTAAATAAACGATTAAAACACTTAAATTCTTGTACTTTATAAGCTTTTCTGCAAAATAAGCCACCCAAGTTCAGCTTGTCAGCAGTGTGCCTGTTTGTGCCCTTACTCCCTAATCCCCCGGGGGCTGGCCCAGCCCTCTTACCTGCCACCCAGGAGCAGAAAGTCCCCCTGGTGCACAGAGCAGGGCACCCAAGACCTGGGCACTGATGCAAGTGTGCAGCTCGGCAGCCACTTGGCCCCAGGCAAGACACTCATTCCCCAGCTGAGACCAACCACACCCCCAGGCTGCTGAGAAGTGAATGAAGGATGTGTGTGACAATCCTAACAGAAGGTCCACCAGAAGCGCCCACTATTCACCCAATCTAAACAGACAGGTCACTGAGGGAGCCTGAGGGTAGACAGTGTGAATGAGGAAAACGAGACTCCTATTTCTGGTTTCCTGTCCATGTCATTGCAGAGCACAGGACAGAAGGGTTTCCCTGTCCAGCAGCCGAGGCCACCCTGCTTCACACACTCCACCACATCACGTGGGGAGAGCAAGGCACCATTCTGCAGAGAAGCGTGCACGCATCTTGACGCGGCACATTCAAATACGGTGAACGTTAAACTCGAACAGCCTAAGAGCTGAAAGGAGGCCAGGGCCAGGGAGAGTGAGCAGGCCTCCCAGCGCCCCGTTTCAATGAACGCCACACACCTTCTTCAACGAGGTGGGCTTCTTGGCTTTGGGGACCTCTCTCTGCTTCCCCTTCTTCATCAGGGGGGCGCTGGAGTCCAGGGGGTTGTGCGGGGTCTTCACCTGGCTGAAGCGGTGGCCCTTCTGGGACATGGCGTCTTTGGAGAGGACCGGCACCGCTCCGACTGCAACACAGCAGGACACAGGCCTCAGGCCGCGCCTGTGGGCCGCCCGCCTCAGGGCCCCACGCCGCCCGCCTTCCTCATCCTCACCAAACTGTCCCTAGACCTTCTTCCAATTGGCAATGGTTCTCAATAAAATCTAGTACCTTTTGGTAGAGATCTAAAACATTTATTGCTTAACTGTAGTCGAATCTCCTGGTTCCCAGTAGTCTGCTGAGGTGTGGATCTCACTTTTGGACAAGGATATTTTCAGGTAGTTCGTATTTAGGCCGGCTCTTCTGAGTAAGTCTCCGCCACCACCTTCAGCTGACAGTGCCTTTGCCGAAGTCGGCCACTAGTTTCGCATGTTTATCTTCTATCTAGCTACCTTATAAATTTAGCCCTTACAAGACTCTAATACTACTTCTGGTTGATTCTCTTGAGTTTTCCAGACATAAACATACTTTCCAAATCCCCTCACATGCAGCAGGTGGCAATCCCTGCACACAGTCGACACAGCATCACCACTACTACCGGAGACTTCCACTGCACCTTCCAGATCTGCTCCACTTCCCACCTTGTTCCTGCTCCAAGGAAACAGTTCACTTGTGCATGTGTTTCCCACTCTTCAGGAAAACTTCCAAGTACACACCAAAGAAAAGACAACAGTACAACAACAAACCCCACGTACCTACTGTCCACCTTGAACAACCATCAATATTTTTCCTAACATTCTTTAGCCCGCATTCCCTAATTCTGGCATAGCCCGTTTAAGTTGCTGGTGTTCTGTCAGTTGCCTATGTCCAGTAAGTCTCACCTGCCCAGTTCCCTGCTTCAGAGCACGCAGGCCCTCTACACCCTGCTCCAGGCTGCTTCTAGCGGTGGCCATGGCACAGTAGCTCATCTTTGGAGCCTTGCTCCCATGCTATGCTTGAAAAGTACTGGTGACTGTCTCTGTTGTTCTCATCAGCTCTGCTTGACAGGCAGCCCTGTACATCTGCTCACTCACCCCAACTCCAATGCCACCTCCAAGTTCAGAACCTCAACTGGCCTCCTGCAACACCTGCCGCCCAGGCCCTCCAGCCCTGGTCCCTCCTATCTGCACCCCACTGCCAGGCAACTCTTCACAGAGCGTTAACAGTGGGTCTTGGGGAGTCCCTTCCCAAGGCAGAGTGAGGAGGTCAACCAACCTTCCCCCAAAAGCAGCCATCAAGCTGGACAAAACTGCCAAAACAATCATGTCGGCCCTCCAGAAAGTGACCAAAGGCCCACCACAAACCGAGGAGCGTCCACTAACTCCAGGTGAGGACAGCCTGGTCGGGGGTCTGGCCTGGGCTGCTCCCATCCTATCCCTGCTCTGCTAATTCGACCCAGGCAGAAAGGCGGGGAAAACCAGCAGCTCCACTGTTTCTGCCTTTAGAAGGGGCTTGCTGGATTTAGAGTGTGGTCACTCAGAGAGGTGATCTTGGCAAACAGGGAGGGCGCAGCAGCTCAGCCAGCCTGGGGTGCCATCCTCTGTGGGCAAGTACAGAGCCGCTGACCAGGTGGAGCCTTCCAGGATTCCCAGGAGGAGAGCAGCCTCAGGGAGATGCACACCCCATACATCTGGGCTGGCTCTGTGCGTGTGCAGCAAGGCAAGAGCCAGGCTACCCACACACTCCTAGGCAATGTCAGAGCCCACGTGCATGTATAGGAGACACGAGGCCCAGCAGAAACTGCGCCAGGCAGACCTGACCATGGCGTGAGGGCTGAATGAGCTCTGAGCCCACACAGACCTGTGAACACACAGTGGAGGTTGTGTAGTCTCAAGATGTTTGAGCACAACCTCTGACCCATCTGTGCTCTGTAGACACAGGGGTGATGCCTGGCAAGGCAAGCCAAAAACAAAACAAAAACAAGAAAACATAAGCAGAGACATCAACCACATACCACGGGGAAGACAGCCTGCAGATTCAGATCAGGGCAGTTACTTAAAAGGAAGAAAACCATCACCATCATTACTCTAAGAAAGAAAAAATCATAATCCAGAGTTGCTATATTAATCAAAACATTCAGTATTAAACAAAAAATTTTGAGACTTTCAAAGAAACAAGAAATTGTGATCCATAGTAAGGAAAAAGGAACTTAACAGAAACTGTCGTTGAGTGTCCCCAGCTGCAGGATGCAGCAGACCAAGACTTCAAGGCAACTACAAGAACAGATTTAAACAAAGGATTTCAATAAATAGAAATTATAAAGCACGGTGGCTGAACAGATTTGAGATGGTAGAAAAATCAGGGAACTCAAAGATAAATCAATAGAAAATATTCCATTTAAAGAAAGACTTAAAAAGACTGAAAACAATGAGCAGAGCCTCAGAGACCTGTGGGGCAGCATCAGGCTGTCAATACACAATCATGCATCACTTAATGATGGGAACGCCTTCTGAGAATGCATCATTAGGCACCTTCACCGTGTGAACATCAGAGTGTAATTACACAAACCTGGACAGTAGAGCCCACTACACACCTAACGGCCACACGGCAATCATCTCATAGGACCACCATCATACATGCGGTGCATCACTGACTAAAACATCATTATGCAGCACGTGACTGTACATAGAATGGGAGTATCAGGAGAGGAGAGAGGGAACAACAAAAATTCTTTGAAGAAATAATGGCCCTAAACTTCCCAAATTTGATGAAAACATTTATCTACAGAGCCAAAAACTACAACCAATCAAAAGTAGGATAAATACAGAGCTCCACACCTGGACACATCACAGTCAAACTGCAGATGGTCAAAACAAAGAGAAACTATGGAAAAGCAGGAAGAGACTGAACAACGCGTCACAGAAAGGGGAACAATTCAAGTCATACTTGACTTCTCACTGCAAACAGTGGAAACCAGAGGGCAGTGGAATGACATTCAGTCTTGGAGAAAACTGTCAATGAGGAATTCTATACTCAGAAAAGCTAGCCTTCAAAAAATGGAAGCAAAATAAAGATGTTCCTAAATAAACAAAGACAGAGAGTCTGCTTCTTAGAGAGCTTCCGGACAATATGAAAGGAAATGCTTCAGAAGAAGGACTGGAAGAAGTGACACCAGATGGCAACTGAATCCACAGGAATAAAAACACTAAAATCACAAATATAAAACTGGTAAATGTGAGCTTTTTCCTCATTTCTTCTCTCAACTTCTTTAAAAGATATGACTGCATAAAGCACTAATTACAATGCTGTATGTTTGCTGTAACCTATGACAACAGCTGCCCAAAGGAGGAGGAAGGAAACAGTCATACTGGAGTAAAGGCTCTCCAACACATCAACTAAGACTTACAATGTAATCCCTAGAGAAACAAAGAAAATAATTTTTAAAACTAAAGAAAAAAATCAACAAAGGAATCAAAATGGTACTCTAAAAATATTTATTCAACATAAAAGAAGGCAGTTAAGGAGCAACAGAGGAACAAATAAGACAGAATCAAAATAAAATAGCAAAAGCATAATAAATCCAACCTCAGTAACAAATACATTAAATGTGAATGGACAAAACACCCCACTCAAAAGGCAGAGACTGCCAGACTGCATAAAGGAAAGATATGACCCTTTGCTGTCTACAAGAAGCATATCTCAGGTTTAATGACAATGTCAGCTAAGTGGCCAGGGCTACTCTTCCCCACGCTGCTGGTAAACGTGTGCCTCTCCCCCTCCTCAACCCAGCCAGCCTGCTTGGAAGACCTGATCCAGGCTCCAGAACATACGTGAGACCCCAAAGACCTGTGAGTTAAGTTGTGTTCTAGCCACAAAGCCTGCAGAGGGGTATTTGGCCTTGTCAGCTAAAAATAAAGAGGAATTTTGAATTCCATTTGGTTAATTTTTACTTCAGACGGTTCCACTAGTGATGTCAAAAGGGAAGGTAACAGGATTTGGGCATTCCTGGAATCTCTGGTCAAAATATCATTTCAATACTGTCAAGATCCCAGCCTCACAATCCAACTGCCTCAAACTACTTAAAAATATGATGTGAGGGAACGCCTCACCCACGCTTCACTAAACTGTTTACTTCATACATGATTCCAGCCAAAATGTCCAACTTGAACCTAGTTGCAAAAGAGCCACCTCCTACCCCCTCAGAGGCAGTTCCTCCCCTTTTCCTGCTTTCACCTTTGACTGGAGGTCTGGAACATTCAGTCCATAGTTTACACGTGGAATAAACAGGTGTCAGACATAGTTATTCCACTTTATACTGTTACAGACTTCATGGATCCCTCTGCCTGACACGACCACCTGGTTGCCTCCATCCACCACTGCAGTCCCTGCGAGCTGACCTGCTGGGCTCTGAAGAGGGGTGTGCTGAACTGTGCACACTGTAGTGCAATACTGGTACACTGCAACACTCAAGAGAGCACACAAGAATGGATATGGGACAAGACGTAAGCTGAATGGTGTGAGACCAAGCTCTGCTTTAGCACCCTTTCCTGTTCTCACATGCATTCGCGATGAAGTCCTATCACAACAGGGGACCTCAAACCGCTGACTGCTGGCACTGCCCTCTCCTCCTCCAGTTATGATTCAACACCAACAATGACAGAACTATCGCCACTGAGTGTGGCCGCCCCTCCTCAATTTCCAACTAGTCAACACCACATACTTCTATGAAGTATGGAGAGAACCTCATGCAACAAAAGACTTCCCGGCAGGCTTCCCCGGGTTGCTATACTCCAGAATCAGAGGCTGGGCAGGGCACTGTGCAGATTCCTCTGGGGGTGATACAGGGTACACACGAAACACTTGCTCTGAAACACGTCCAGGCTATGCTAATGTCTGCTGGGAAATGAGTGAAGCCCTGCAGTGTGCATGGATATGTATGTGCGTGTGTGTGTATATACTTATTTTCTACACATTATGACGTTTTGACATCCTAAAACCTTTCTAGCTAGGGAGAGTCTGCCCCGAACGAGGCAGCCACTCTGAGAGACAGCAACAGCACGCCTGTGACATGCAAACCAAACAAGCCAGAGCCAGACCTCCGCTACGCGACCAGTGCCCAGGAGGGAGTACCCTCTGTCTTAATCACCCCAGCGCCAGGTACCAGACAACTGGGGACCACACTGAAACCTAGAACTCACCAAGATTATCCAAACTGGCCAATCCCAAACCACGTGCCCTGCCCTGCCTCACCTTTCCAGTGGAAACCCCAAAAAAGGCCCTGGCCTAAACCCAGGGGTATAATAAGCATTTTCTTTTTTCTTGAGTCCCTCCCATGTCCTCTCATGACTACATCTGACTGACCATCTCACCAAAAAGTACAAAATAAGCCCAATGCTAACTGTTGAGGACAAGCTGAGTTGACCCACAGACAATCCATAAATTATCAACTTCCACCAAAGCACCTGGATTGGTCTGAAAACAGTGATACACAGCAAGAGCACTCCAGGCTTTTGCCAAGACAAGACAAGTTGAGAAAACCAAGTCGGAGGGAACGCTATCTAAGGGGGCAGTGGTCTCAAGCTCTGGTGCATCTAAGAATTACTCAGACACGTGATGTGAAACTGGATCCTGATATAAAATGACCAAAATTGTTGAGACAATCAAAAATTTTAAATAGAGACTGGAAACAAGATGATGACAAGAAATAATCATTAATATTATTAGATGGGAGGATGGCAGGGTAATTCAGTTAAAGATAAAATCACCATCAGTTAGAGATGCTGACTGAGGTGCTTATAGATGAAATGACCTACAAGTTTCTTTAAAATACTTCAGGGAAAAAAAAGTAGGGTTACAGATGCAACAAGACTGGCAAAATGCTGATAATCGTTGGAGCTGGGTAAGGTGCACATGGTGGCAGAGTTCATCATATTCTCTCCACTTTTAATGATGTTTTAAATTTTCCATAATAAGAAGTAAAAAACAAAGACAAAAGAAAAATTCCCACTCCCAGATCCCGTGCCTGGCGCGTCTAACATACCGCATCTGAGGCGTGCCCAAAACCTGCATTTTCAGCCTGCTCGCAGGTAAGGCCATTGCAGGCGGTCCTGGGAAGACAGCGCGACAACACAACACTGGGTTCAGGAATGCACTGTCCACTGGTGCCTCAGCCACCGCACTCCAGCTGACATTAACTGCATCCAGACATTTTAAGATTGTACTCCAGGCTTTTAATAAAGATCACTATGACAGTGTCACATAAAACTTGCTTCCGCTGTAGCCCCTTAAGGCTATTTAGGAAATTGCTCACTATATCATTCAGCAACCCATATAAAATGATCCAAGGGAGAAACAGCGTTTAGAATCTTCAGCTTCAAAAATATCCCACCTCCACCCCCACCACAATAGCTAAAATTAAGAAGAGCAACAGTTATACCAAACGTTGGTGAGGATGTGGAACCACTAGAACTTCCCACACATTATTAGTGAGTGTAAAACAGTACACAAGCAGTTTGCAAGAAGATCTGGCAAATTTATAAACTAGATATATACCTACCATGTGGCTGAGCAATTCCACTCCCAAGAGAATTGAAAACAGCTACTCAAACACACACGTGTACACGAATATCCATAGCATTATTATTCACAACAGCCCAAAGGTGGAAACAACCCAAATGTCCATCCACCAATGAATGGACAAACAAATTGTGGTCAATGGACTATGACTCAGTCATAAAAACTAGTGAAACACTATACATGAAGATGGACGCGAATCTAAGACATGCTAAGTGAAAGATCGACATGAAAGGTCACATGTTGTATGATTCCATTCATACAAAATGTCACAGGCAAATCCACAGGGAAAACACAGACCAGTTGTTACCAGGGGCTGAGAGGATGGGGAAAATGGGAGCTTAATGGGTACAGGGTTTCCTTTTGGGGTGATGAACATGTTTTGGAACTAGACAGAGGTGGTGGTGATGTATTAAATGCCACTGAATTGTATACTTTAAAAATAGTTAATTTTATGTTATATGAATTTCACCTAATAAAAAACAAAAAGCAACTACTGATATACATACACAGCAGGAGCAAATCTCAAAAATACTGTGCTGAGTCAAAGAAGCCTTACACAAAGGGGCGTACACTGTAAGATTCCATTTCTATGAGCTTCTAGAACAGGAAAAACTAACCTATGGCAGAAAAAAATCAGAGCCAAGTGTGCTTAGGGCAGCAGCCGGGACTGGCTAGAAAAAGCCTGAGGAAACTTTCAAGGGTGCTGGTGGGCTCTACGTGGCTGGGAGCTCGGGTTACACAGAATTATCTGTTTGCCAAAACTCTTCAAATGGTGCACTTAAGATCCATGCATTTCATCATTTGCATATTTTACTTCTGAGGGAAAAAATAAGAGAACCATAAATAAATATTGAACTCTAGTTAATAAATGCTGCAACACATAGGATATAAAATATATTGAAGTGTGCAACTTATTTTGAAACGAGAACTAAAACATACTGATGGATGGCTAGATCACAGTCAGCCTACTTTTCCTGAAAGGGCCAGACAGTACCTATCTTGGGCTTAGAAACACATGCGTGCTGCAATACTTGACTGCCGTTACCGCTCCCAAACAGCCACAGATAATCAGATGAAGAGGTACCGGCTGTGTTCTAATAAAACTTCTATTTACAAGAGGTGGCCAGTGGGCCATAGTTTGCTGACCCCTGGGATGCTTATGTGACAGAAAGAAACAGCTAGCAATCGTACAGTGTAGGTGGTGAGTACAGAGTTCACTATACATTTACTCGGCTTTTCTGGATGTTTGAAAACTTTCCAGAGAAAAAAGATCCCACCTCCCCTGAAGAGACAGATCACGCTCAGCAGTCCTGAGACTAAAGCCATAGTAAACAGCACCAGTTAGGGAGGCAGACTGAGCTACTTACAGGCGAAATGATAGGACGCCTACAAGTTGCTTTAAAATGCTTCAGAAAAAGAATAAAGTAAGCTTCTTTACCATTTCCCTGGGTACTTGTATTTTCTTTTTAAAAATGCAGCTATATTTCAAATAAATAAATAAACTGCCTCAGAAGGAGGAAATATACTTAAAAGACTATACTGGCAAATGTGCATGTTTCTTTCTATGACACACTGCCAATTTCACCTGTCTTGGCTCTAAGGCAAGCTGTTTCAGAAGAGAGGATGATGGCATCAGCATTGAGCTTACGCAATGAGCTGCGTCCCCGTGCACAAGCAGGTCATTCGTTTCTATGAGATGCAGCTTCCTAAACTATACAGGACACTTACATACCCTAAGATTTTTAGGTACACAATGTCATCATATAAATGAGGAACTCATCTTTTAATAAGATCTATTTCTTAAAGTCATCATATTTAAATAACTTTTAAAACATCTGTGGTAGGGGCCAGCCCCGTGCCTGAGTGGTTAAGTTCGCGCACTCCGCAGCAGCGGCCCGGGGTTTTGCTAGTTCGGATCCTGGGTGCAGACATGGCAGGGCTCATCAGGCCACGTTGAGGCAGCATCCCACATACCACAACTAAAAGGACCTACAACTAAAACATACAACTATGTACTGGGGGGATTCGGGGAGAAAAAGCAGGAAAAAAAAAAAAAGAAGATTGGCAACAGTTGTTAGCTCAGGTGCCAATCTTTAAGGAAAAAAAAACCACAAACATTTGTGGCAAAATATTCCTAACATCAAATGTACTATTCTGTTCTTAAGTGCACAATTCGGCGCGATTAATTACATTCACAATGTTGTGCAACCACTGCCACTATCCATTTCCAAAACTTTCTCATGCTCCAAACTGAACATCTGTCCCCATTAAACAGTAACTCCCCATTTCCCCTCCCCTTAGCCCCTGTAACCTCTAAGCTATTCTCTATCTACAAATTCACCTATTCTAGATACTTCATGTAAGTGAAATCATACAATATTTTTCCTTTTATGACTGGCTAATTTCACTAAGCACAATGTTTTCAAGGTTCATCCATGTTGTAACATGTGTCAGAATTTCCCTCCTTTTTAAGGCTGAATAATATCTCATTGTATGCATTAACCACATTCTGTTTATTTATACATGTGTTGATGGACACTTGAGGTGTTTTCACCTTCTGGCTATTGTGAAGATGCTGCTATAAACACTGGCATACAAGTATCTGAGTCTGTTTTTAATTCTTTACGGTAAAGACAGAGGAGTGGAATTGCTGGGCCATATGATAACTCTATATATAGTATGTTGAGGAACTGCCAGACTGTTTGCCAAAGTGGCTGCCCCATTTTACATTTCCACTACATAGTACAAGGGTTCCAACTTCTCCACATGCTTGCCAATGCTTGTTGTTTTGTTTTTGATTATAGTCATCATAGCAGATGTGAAGTAGTGTCTCACTGTGGTTCCGACCTGCATTTCTCTAATGACTAACGTTGAGGATTTAACACGTGTTATTGGGTACCTTCTTTGGAGAAATGTCTTTTCAAGTCCTTTGCCCATTTTGTAATGGGGGGGTTTGTCTTTGTTGTTGAGTTGCAGATTTGTTATTATATATTTGGATATTAAACCTTTAGCAGATATATGATTTGCAATATTTTGCAAAATTATTGTGCTTTCAGCATCCTACCTAAAAGTTCACTGTCTAATCCCAAGTAATGAAGATTTACCCCTGTTTTCTCCTAAGAGTTTTATGGTTTTAGCTCTTATGTTTAGGCCATTGATGCATTTTGAGTTACTTTTTGCATATGGTGTGAGGCAGGGGTCCAGCTTCATTCTTTAGCACGTGAAACCCAGCTGTCCCTGCACCACTTTTGAAGAGATTGTTCTTTGTTCTTTTAATGAACTTAGCACCCTTGTCAAAAGTCCACTGGCCATAGACATGTGAGTTTATTTCTGGATTCTTACTTCTATTCCTTTGGTCTATATCTGTCTTTATGCCAGTACCAGACTGTTTTGATTACATGTAAATGACTTTTGATGACAAGAGAAAATAGTGTATCTGAAAAGAACTCGCAACCACTTGTCCGAGAAGAAAGGACTCTTACCTGAGAACACCACTGGCTTGGAGGACTGCTTTGCATTCTGGGAGTGCTGCTTCTTTTCCAGTGCTGTCAGCATTCCCCCCAAATCCAACTGTACTGGAGTTTGGCTCTTCTTTCCACTATTTTTAAAATTATTCTAAAAAGTTCAAAAATTAGTTTATTTATAATACTGTATTTTACAAACTGTGCCTTTCACTTTATCACAAAAAGTCATTACTAAAGATAAAATGAAACAAACTTAGAGACTACAAAAATCTTAAAATAAAAAAAATTGAAGTAATTAAAGAAAAAACCCAATCAATCCTGTATTATCTGCCAATATTACCACCATGGTTATTTCTTCCTCCTCCTTTCGTAAGTCTGCGTTTATATTAAACCACCTACGAGTCTGTCTACACCTCCAATGTGAATAACAGTGTACACTACAGACAAGAAACCAAGGTTATATCAAGTCTTTGGCTATAAAAGTCTGTGTGTGAGGCTAAGTGGTTGGTATTATTGCCTCCTTAGCACCATTCACTCTCCAACTGCCAAGTGAGACAGCAGCCTACCAGGAAATCATGCGGAGGTGGCCAAAAATTTACACAGGTCCAAAGCACACCCAGCAGATGAGTACTAAATTTAGGTACAAAGTCTGATGTGCTCTAAACATTATTCCTGAAAGAGCTGTGACTTGGGTTTTGAGACGGTACAGAGGGTTGTACGGGCACGCTGTCTCAGCTCTTCAGCACCTCCAATCCTGCTCTCCTCCCCCTGCTCTCTTCCCTGACACCAAAGTCCCACGGGCTGAGAGCTCACGTCAAGGCCGAGCCTACGTGCAGCAAGGCGGACAACAGAGACCTCTGCAGGGATGGAGGACGACCAAATTATAACACGCGAACACAAAGTTAATTCGCACAAGGGTTTGGAATTTTACTTTTCACCAATGTGAAAATAATTACCCCACTTTGAAAGGGAACATGACAATCCACATGCTCGAGAGGAAACAGCCAGAAGCATGTGGGTTCCCCATCTAGACATGAACCACAAGTCATTCCTGAACCCACCGTGGGGCTGGAGCACAAGGAGAATCCCCTCTTCACCCTGTTTGACCACTTACAGAGTGAAATTTTGGTGACTCTTATTTTCCTTCTGTCAGATATAACTGCCTCACAAAGGAATTCTTCTGTTTCCTGAATAAACCAACTCAACGTTTTTTCTTTAAATCAAAGTTCCAGAGGCAGTTTGTGTCCCCCTCCTTTCTGATACAGCAGTGGCAGTTACCAACAGTCTTATTAGAAAAGTGACAAAACATTTTAGCTTAAGAGCAATTCTGTTTCAGCAGACTGGACGTGTTCTCCAGTGAAGGAATGAATCAAAACAAAACCACGTGTCTCGGTACACAAACAGGGCTGGAAAGCAGTTTTTCTCAAGAGTTTAGTTCAGCAAGAAAAGTTAAGCCCAAAGCAATTGTGTTTCCAATCTAAAAATTACCTGTGGCTGCGGTTTAGACTGAAATTTCGGAGACTCTACTCTGTCTCTTCTTTCAGATGCAACTGCCAGATTGGGAAACTCCTCGGCATCCTAAGTAAACCACACACCCTTTAGCTCTGTGAATCAGAGAAGCAAATACGCCCAAAGGCGCCTTTTCCTCACTCATATTTTCTTTCTGTAATAAGTCCCATAAAAGTTCTCAAGGTGATGTACGATAGCCCAAACACCTGTAACACTGGTCTTCGGCTTTATTTTACTCTTAGAACAAATTTAAAGACGACAGTGCTAATCCCCCTGCCCCTGAGAGCCAGCAGGGGCCCCAGGGTGTGGGCACACCAAGCAGTCCACAGAACTGCCCCGAGCACCCTGGCACGAGTGCTCAAGCACACATCTTTCAGCAACTGTGTTGACTTAGGGAAACTGTCAACCTAGACTCAGAAAATGGAAGTATCCTGTCACGTATGCTAACCCCAGGCTGAAGAAGGGCAAGGGCAGCAGGTTCTACACAACAATGTTAAAATCACTTAAAAATGCCTCTGTCAACATTTCAGGTGCCTTACAGAAGTTGTGTGGGAAACAGGGGCAGAAATATCAATTATGTGCACTGTCCCAACCATAACACTCTGCCACAGTTGTTCATCTTCAAACACACAATCCCGCTATTCTCAAGGCAATGTTCCAAGAGCCTCGGAAGGCCCCAGGTTTGCAGGAATGCCCTGAGCTTGACCCTAAGCTGGGCCCAGGAAGCAGCCCTAAGAACTCTTCTACGGGCACTAGGAGCCAGGCTGCTGAGTCTGGCACTGCAGACCCAGGAGAAATGTTGTCAGAACCCAGGACGGCTCCTTGAAGGACAGGGAACGTTCCTGGAGTCCCATGGGACAACAATCTAAAGAGCCCTCTCAGAGTTCATGACAGTCCCTTGGCCAGGGCCCACGATGTATCTACAGTGCTCTAAATTTCCCTCTCTATTGAAGCTCATTACAGTAAGATTTCTGGATAGAAAAGGAGGCCGTGCACAAGCCAGCATGCCAAAGCAAGGAAGAAACAGGTGATAACGATGCTGAGGGGTAACTATTAGTACCAGGGCACACAAATGATTAGATGGCAGGACAAGTGGTTTTGTCTGTAGACCATTCATTCACTCACATGTCCACCATGTGCCCGCTAGGAGACAGGCACTGTGCTGGGACCCAAAATGAAGAAGAGATGAAGAAAACGGGTGACAGCTATTTTCTCTAACCTTGGGAAATAGTTATTAAACTGTTTTTGAGGTGCTCACTTAGGAAACCAGTGTGAACCCAAATTTCTATTCAGACAGCCCCATTTATGATGTCACAGAAGGGGAGTAATGAATGTAAATGTACTTCAATCCTTGGTGGCTCTTGCACAGTCAGGACTTCATATTTCGATTTAGACTTTTCTTTTTTTTTCTTATTCTTTCTTGAGGCTTCATTTTGTTCAGGATTGCCCCCTTGTGATGCTTTGGACTAGGAAAAAAACAAAGCAAAAATCATGGATTTTTAGGACACTGAATAGAGTGTTTAATTCCATGGATGTTTAATTCCATTTTCTACAATAAACTTTTCTTATACCTGTAATTTAAAAATAATTTTTAAAAGGATTCTGAGAAAATAAAGCAAAATCTATTAACTCAGAGTGTTAAACGCACATTAGAAAAACTGGTTCCGATGGCAACTTAGCAGCCACAGCACAGAACCAGCCAGCAGCTTGCTGTGCAGCCAGCGCCCAGATGCTGGCAGGGTCTCAGAGCTGGCGGTCTCCACATGACTCGAAAGGGGTCTCACTACCACCTCCTGTGTTCCTCAAATGCATGCATAAAGCTGTGGGAAACAGGAACGTAGGCCTGACTTCACTGTAATTGTCCCCAGCACACTCTCCCTCAATCAATGCAGAGTAAAGACACAGCTCCCATTTGTGTGGAATGGACTATGACACTATGGATATCAAAAAGGATCCTCACACTCAAAAAGATAGGCAACAACTGCAGTAGACAAATACGACCATATTTCAACCTAAAATAACCTATCAGTACACAATGCAAATCAAAGACAAAAAAAGGTTCTTCAAGAAACAAATCTAGGGATCGACAAGAATGACAGCTTAAATAATTTGAACTGAAAGACAAAAATGGATTTTGAAATGCTATCTTATAATAAGTAAATTGCAATTAACCAAGAATCAGTAACATACGCAAGATGATCACAAAATGTGGAATTCAGTATTTCGCTAAATGTACCCTTGTAGGTAAGAGCAACGTAAATTCAACAGATAAAAGAAAGACGGGGGGGGGGGGGGGTTTAAAAAATTGTAAAAAACAAAGGTTATCTCAATAAAAAAAAAAGACGGGGGGGGGGGGGAATGCAGCACTTTACACGGCAGAGCATAAGCTTTCCCAGCATCTCTCCTTTAAAGAACTCCAAGTGGCCCACAGAAGTCTTAAGACCACAGGGCTACAATGTATGTCCTCATTCACGTATGAAAGCCGCTCCTTGTGTTCTGAGGTCCTGTTCTTTTTTCAAGGTGCAAGTACAACCAACTCAGATTAGTGACTACAGTACAGAATGAAACACTTTCAGTTAGGATTTCATAAAAAATAAAAAGGTTATATGGTGGTAGAGAAGATCAACATAAAGTGTGATGAGTACCTTTCTGGTATGATGGACAACGTGTTTCTCTTTGTAGGAAGGATCCGAAGGTAAAACTTCAGAAGATGACCCACTAACATTTTTAGGGTTCGCTGACGAAGCAACCATCTTTAGATTTATCATGGAAGTAACATTTTTAGGGGCTGGTGATGGTTCTGTAGATAATGTCTGCCGAACAACATAACCCATCGGTGTCCAAGATAACTCTGCTCAAAGACAACCAAAAGTGTTGAACAATCTCAACAGTTAAATAGAAATTCCTCAAAAAATTCCAAACATGCATCACATGAGGTAATTACTTAGAGCATAATTAAATTTAGGCTATTGTTCAAAACATTCTCTTGGAAACTACAATATTCACTAAATTTGCTTTTCTTCTTAGGACATGCATGCTGAATTAACTTCTAAGGGTAATTGATTTTCCAGAAAACTAGTCTTTTAACTTTGGGGTGCAGGTGGGCAGACAAACAATAGTTTTAGTTGAAAAACAACAATCTACAATTACATCCGTGGCATACACACAGAATTAATGAGCTCAAGATCAAATTTTAGCCCTACTGACCTTGATGTGTCCCTTTGACATGAGAAGTCAGAGGTCAATAGACTGCAGCTACCACATAACTGGTAAAGCATTCTTTTCAGAACACAGCCTTAAGCACAGCAGCACTACTCCTTATATGCCCGAGAAACTCTATGTACAGACAAAAGGAAAGGACGTCTGCCAGGACCCGGGCAGGTCATGTCAGCAGCCTGTAGCTATCCCACAGGGTCAGGTGCACCGTCCTCGTCACCAGAGCTGCACATCCTTAGCGCCGTCTCTACGCTGACGATCTTTACTGAGCCACGTATAGGCCAAACATGGGAACACACGAGAAAACACACTCTGAATGTATTTGGAATAATTTTGTAAAAATGTCTTTCGTTAGGACAAGCTACTTATAAAAATTTCAAAAGCAGAATCTACTGAACTCTCTCTGAATATATTACTTCTGGGCCAGGCCAAGACACATCAGCAGTTCTCAAAGTGGGCTATGAGGCTCCCAGGACCGTTTCTGGGGTCCTCAGGGTCAAAACTGTGCTCCTGATAGAAGGAAGGCGCCATGTGCCTTGCCCACTCTCAGGCTCCTGAGCGTACAGTGGGGTTTTCCAGAGGCTGTGTGACGCAGGACAGTGAAACAGCCAAATGCTGAGGCAAACCTTTAAGAGTTGCAAAAAAGTGAAACAAGACTGCCCCCCTTGCTATAGATTTTTAATTTTGGAAAATAGTTATTTTTCATAAAAATATGCTATGTTAACACGTAATGGATTTATTATTGTCACTTTTTTTTTTTTAAAAGATTTTATTTTTTTCCTTTTCCTCCCCAAAGCCCCTCGGTACATAGTTGTATACTCTTCGTTGTGGGTCCTTCTAGTTGTGGCATGTGGGACACTGCCTCAGCGTGGTTTGATGAGCAGTGCCATGTCCACGCCCAGGATTCGAACCAACGAAACACTGGGCTGCCTGCAGCGGAGCGCACGAACTTAACCACTCGGCCACAGGGCCAGCCCCTATTATTGTTACTTTTAAGCAAATTAGTATTTTTCAAATTTCTTAGTTTTAATTTCAAATATTGATAGCTATAATGCAAATAAACAGCTCTTTGGGGCTTGTTTCTTTTGGTGAGGAAGAATGTCCCTGAGCTAACATCTACGGTAATCTTCCTCTATTTTATATGTGGGACACAGCCACAGCATGGCTTGATGAGCGGTGTCTAGGTGCGTGCCAGGGATCCAAACCTGCAAACCCTGGACCACCGAAGTGGAGTGTGTAAACTTAACCACTGTGCCACCAGGCCAGCCCCAATCTCTAGGGCTTTTTAAAGAGTACTGGGGTCCTGACACCAAAACCTCTGAGGACTTCTGGTACAGGCACTACTGAAGGCAGTCCATCAAAGCTCTTGCTTAGTCGGACAGGCCATCTCATTTAGCCCCTCTGCTCCTCTCTTACACCCCGTGCTCACAGGTGGGATGGCGTTTATGGTTAGTGTATCAACAACCCATCAGCTGTCTTAAGGCAGGCTTCAAGACAGAAACATTTCAGTTGCACTGGACAGAAAATGAACATGGGAAATAGATGACTGATTTTTAAACTAAGATTTGGTAGCCACGCTTACCTCTTGTACATGAAGATGGACTGGCGGCAGCATCAATTACAGACTCAGTCAGATTAGTATTCGTCACCACTATTTCACCCTAAAAAGCAAACCAGTTATGTTCTTACTACTTCAAATTGACAGTAATCATTTAATTTTTAAATATAGTTTCCCTTGCCATCCTTAAAACCTGCAAAACATGTACTAATCAAACTTCCAAATGTGTAAGTACATAACATGAGAAGTTACCTTACTCCCTTCTGCCCAATCTCACTCTCTAGAGGAAAAACCACCCACTGTCTACAGCTTGGCAAGCATCCCCCCACTTCTTTGCCTACAAGACAAACATCTGTGGATCGGTCTCATACAGATTCCAATAATGCAATCACGCCACACATAGCATGCAGCTTGTAAAAGATCAATCTATCAGGCAACATTCGTGTCAGCACAGGTGTGCCTACACCATTCTTACAGCTGCACTACCTCCTGAGTGAGTGTGAAAGCCCTTGTTCACCATGCCCACACACCACAGTTCCAAAAAATCCATCCAAAGGTCCACAAAGGTAATAAACATCAGCATCGTAAGGTGTGTTCCCTTTCAAAGGCACAGAAAGGTGCCAGATGCATGGAGCACAAGGCATGGAACAGCACTGGGGGCCGTGGGGACATCAGGAGAGACCTCAAAGTGACCAGCAGCACCCACGGTAAAAGAAAACTGAAAACTTCTAATTTGAATGGATTTAACATAAATTCTAAAGCTCATTTGCTTCTTAAATTTACTCACTTTGCCATTTCATTTGAGCCCAGTAATAAAAAATAAAACTATTTAAACACAGCCCATTCTTTTTGTAAATATACCCATGCTCACCAAGGCCAATGAAACATTAGAAATGGCTTACTATTCAAGAACAGTTAAGTCAATGATAGATACCAATGGCAAAGATTCAATGTAACAGTTACGTTTTCAAAAAATATTTAATGACATGGAAAAAATGCCAAAAAAGCTTTTAAAAACTTAAACACAAGTCCTTAGATATGCATAATTCCAAACTGAGGGAAATCCCCCTCAATTCCAACAATGTATCAATACAAAAAAAGATTAACCAGGGGCCGGCCCGGTGGCGCAGCGGCTGAGTTCACGCGCTCCGATCCGGCAGCACAGGGCTCAGTGGTTTGGAGCCAGAGAGCGGACCTACACCACCACTTACCAAGCCATGCTGTGGCAGGCGTCCCATATATAAAAAAACTGGAGGGAGATGGGCACAGACGTTAGTTCAGGGCTAACCTTCCTCAAAAAAACAAAAAAAGATTGCTAATAAGCATGGTTTTCTCTTTGTTGTACAATTTCAGACAACTACGTTTTCTTTTCTTTCCTTAATATTTTTCGGATGTTTCAAGACACTACTGATATAATTAGGAAAAAAGGTTTCTTTTAGACAGAAAATTTAAAAAAAGAAACTCCACACAATTCAAGAGTGTGAATGTACATTAAGGCAACGTGTATGTAAGTCTCCCGCCACGGCACAACAGGCCTGACTTCGTGTCCACATACGACGACACAGTTTAACAGGGGGCCACATCAATTGTGTCAGTCACACCCCCACCTGCCCTGGCTCCCAGTTCGGTGCAGCACTCAGGGGCTGGGAATTATCCAGTGACCACCTGTGATGAAGACATGGAGCCCAGCCAGGGACCAGAAGGGTCACACATCTGCCAAATGAAACCGTGATTCTTCCGGATCAGTCAGCCTCACTCGTCACAGCCATGGAACAGGAAAACACCATGGCGGAACTGTAGAAGGGTCCATGCACGGGGATGGCGTACCTGCACGAGGAGCCACTGCCACTGGGCCTTCCGGCCACAGCGTCCAGGCACCCAAAAGTGCTAGGACAGAAAACGGAAATCCTTCAAGAGGCAGGCAGATGGTGAGCTCTGTTCTCTTCACTGGCTCCTTCTCCTTGCCTTCCCATCCTCACTTTAGCAGAAATTTGTCAGAAGCCATTTTAGGGACTACTGATCTGATTACATTTTTTCCTGAAAAGCTCAAATCAATCTGAGAGGAAAATGCCTAAATCTGATGGACTAAACTTTGACCAAATACTGAATGTAGCATAATTTTAAAATTATTAAACAGCAAACGATGTATTTACTGCAATTACTTTTTGCTGAATTTGCTATATCATTAACAAGTGAGAGGTGCAGATAAAAAGCCTGAAAAAACAGGAAGTTACACTATGCAGTTTTAAATATTACTATTTGATAAAAATAGTATTTTCTCTGTATTGGAAAAAGTGTTGTCAGAACGCAATGCTAGATGTGAGATGTTCCCAACGGGCTAAGCAGCTGGACTCAGACAGAATCTTCTCCCCAAGGCACTATAGTACCTTCTAGTTACTGGATAAAAAGATGATCCTTTAGGACACTAGCTGTACTAGGTGCTGCAGCCTCGCTGTGAACAGTTCAGACAACACAGGAGGTCCTGTAAGTGCAGAGAGGACTCTCCCGCACCAAGACATCAGGTGTCATGCCTAAAGCGATGCCCGTGAAAGGGCATATGCCGACGAGGAAGGAAGAAGAGAAAGGACACGGAGAGGAGGAAGCTGCACTCACCTCTGATACCACTGGAGTGGGCGTCCCCCCTTCTCTTAGCAGAGAAACACTGGCTGAGGCGGAGCGCAAAGGCCCCCAAGAGGGCTGCTTTTGTGTCTGCGACATCTCACGGTTCTCTGGACTCGGCAGTTCAGGAAAATCCAACCTGGTAAATTCAAACTCAGCTTTGGAGGCAGATCCACTGTCTTCAACGATTCTGGATTTCCTGTCTGTCTGTTTATGACACCCATCTGTATTTACAGAATTAAAAGTAGGGGTGAAAATTTAGAGTGTGCTGACCTGTACTCACACTTAAATTGCAGAGCAGAAAGTCCACTGCTATTGATGCAACAACACGCTATTGTCCAAACAGCCCAGCTTTGCTGGTGTTGTCAACCTGCTGCGTAACAGTGGAAAACATAAATGACCACAAGTACCAATTGCCCTGGTTGGGCCATCAAGCCGAAAAACCAAAGCACATGCAAATTTTATGAGTAATTCTAAAGCTGATAAAATAGTTACCTTAACCTGATTGTGTAGCTGGGTATCTTAATATATATTTTAGAGTTTTGTAAATTTAAAGGTACTCCAACAAATTTCCTTTAAGTAATAAATTTTCCATATTTTAGAAGAATTTTGGAGGAAATCAAGTAGAATTAAACTTACAGACTCTCTCCCATGAGAAGTAGGTGCCCCGCCATAAAGCCCCTGCATTTGAGTCTAAGTCCAGAGTTACTACCGTTAGCTGTTCGGCCTCCCTTTCACATTTCTATGTACCAGATGGTTTATGGGCGAAGTCAATGCAAAGAGGAAACTTTATAGACCAAGTAACATAAATTATCCATGTTAGTGAATTTAGAGACCACTCTCAGTAAGTACACTATTACAAGGTTTTAAGTCATTACATAAATAGGTGATGTCTGTGATCAAACCGTGCTAGTAAATAAATTATTTCAAAAACGACACCACCAGGCAGACTCACTAACTGTCAACCACAGACTGAATGAGTTTCCAGGCCCAGAGCAGACACGTCTTCTGAGTAACTATCTGCCCCAGCTTTGGTCTTGTTTAGGGCGAGATTCACGCCACAGTCAGAAAACCTCACCTCTAAGAAGTATCCCAACAGAATATCACAGAAGCAACTTCAGGAATGAACATGGTCAACTACAGTAACAGGGACCTTACACAAGTTCTTGTGTAAAACAAGTTAGCAACGCGTTGAGGGCCCATCACAGAGCCCACAGGCAGCAGGTCCCTTCCGGGAGGAAAGGCCTCCAGGATCCCACGGGAAGGCTGACAGTGTCAGCTCTGCATGATGAACGAGCCCACAGAGACAACTGTACAAAGAGCGGTGACACTTCTGGGGTGGACAGGGCAGACTGACACAACACTACAGAGTCTGTTATCTTTACCTGATTTCAAAGCGGTGGCAGCATGAGTGGACACCTGATGTGGACCTTTAACTGATTTTATATCAGATGACATAGTTCCCTCCACCTTCTTACGGTCAAACTTTTGCTCATCATACGATTTTTTCTGCAGGAAAGATAAAAAAGTAATACATATTGAGAAAACTACCACTATAAAAAAGATTTAAAATTGAAAATTCATTAGTATTCACAATTTGACCATTTTAAAAAAGGTTAGACCAAATCAACGAACACAAAAAAGATAAGCAGTGCTTATACATCATGCAAGAACTGACCAGTCCTGTGCATTCTAAACACTATAGCGACCAACCAAACCACAGCATTTGCTAACCTTAAGCGGAGCTTTTGTGTCTTGTGGAAGAGGGCACATGTGCTCCTTCCGTGGCCTCATGGTCTGAAAACCTTGGTAACAACCGGGCTGGTGGTAATCATACTGGGAGCCAGGCACTGGGCAGACACTCCGTGCAGACTCCAGGGTGTAAGGAGGATAGGAATACGGGTGAAGAGCCATCTCGGAAGATAAATACTGAGGGGCAAAAGTTGATGCTCCAAAGGCCATATCTTCAGTATAGAATTTCTGCCTAAATAAAAAGAGTAAATTTTAGTCACAGATTTCATACCACATACCAAGGAGCTTAATATTTTGTAATAAATAAACTAAAACTTTTTATTATTTTTGAGTTCATTCATTTTCGCATTGAAATATCTCTAATTAAAAGCCAATATGGGTCGGTCCGGTGGCACAGCGGTTAAGTTCTCACGTTCCCCTTCTGGGCAGCCTGGGGTTCGCCGGTTCAGATCCCGGGTGCAGACATGGCACAACTTGGCAAGCCATGCTGTGGTAGGCGTCCCACATATAAAGTAGAGGAAGATGGGCATGGATGGGAGCTCAGGGCCAGTCTTCCTCAGCGAAAAGAGGAGGACTGGCAGCAGTTAGCTCAGGGCCGATCTTCCTCAAGAAAAAAAAAAAGCCAATAAAACCTCTGAGTATTTGTCTCTCAACCTGCAAAGAAAGATGCTGACCTAGTTCTACTTTTTCATTACTGAGCCAGAACGTCCACAATAGGACTGGATCACAGTGAGCATCAGGCGAACCTGAGGATGCCCCAACAGCTTTCCACTCTCACGCTGCCCAATACGTGGGGAAGCCTCTCTCAGCCACCCTGGTCAAAAGGGTCATGCAGACCATTCCTTCTGCAGAGGGGGCTCTGGAAAAGCCCAAATCCAACCTCCACCCCAACAATCTGCAGGGCCGCCGTCCCAGGGCCTCTGGGACCCGCAGACGGCCTACCCAGCCCTTTCCCTGCTCCAAGCCCACTGCCACATCCTGTGCTCTGCTGACTCACAGGGCCAGAGCTGCAACAGGGATGCTGTGCAAATGGTGGCCCAGGAACTGCACACGCTGCTGACAAGAGGAACACCATATGTGAACACTGCTATTGCCTCCATTTGCTCAAGCTGCTAGGCTAAACCAAAATATAATTTAACAATGACTTTTTTAGAAAATTTAGTATATGGCCAGAGGTTTCAACCATTTTACGATGAAAGCTGATACAATGACAAATGCTACGCAGCGGAGTTAAAACACAAATCTTTCATTTGTGTACATAAAATACAATCTTTTCATGCCCACAAATAAGCACCAGCAGATGTTTCTGCGCATTTCCAGTGCGGAAAATTTTCTTGTAGCAAATCAATGAAATCCCAAAGTGAGCTGGTCCACTGAAAGACAGGGAAATCCAAAGCCAATGACGAGACCTCCTATATGATCTACCAACCGTTCAGCTGTCGGGAGATCCAGGCAGAGGCCCCGCTGACTAGAAGTCATACTTCTCCTCTGCTGCAGGTAAGAGCCTGCGCCGAAGGAGACAGGGAGCCGTCTACAGGCCCGACTGCTAACACTCATGGGCATGCTCGCTGCTTGCTGCTCTCGCTTCGAGGCCGCATATAATCCTAGACTGCCTGCCATCACTGTCTGTTAATTTGTAACATTTTACATTTATAAATTATGTTTATGTAAGTTTAGATCTGGTAAGAGCTTTTACTTTTAGGCAATTAGGAATAACAATGACATATTCCTAATGAAAAGGCAAACAAAACCCCCTTTATCAACCTTTTTCTGCCCCTCAGAACACCTGCCCTAGTGCTGCTCTTTGTAGAGAAAAGGAAGCTTCAAAGCTTCGTCCATTCCCTGTGAATCCCTGCTTTACTGTGTGATACTCAGAAAACTCAATGGGGGGCAGATGATGGTGAAGAACCTGTTCCTCACAAGAGAAGATGGGCAAGGAAGATGGGTTGACAGCAAAAAGCAGTAAAAAAAGATTATCCCAAGTCCAAAATATGGATAAATGAACAGACCAATGAAATCCAAGTAAAGAAGAAAAGGGGGCAGGACCGAGTGGTGATTTTGGAGGCTGTTATCGTCCAGAAAACTTTCCTCCGTGAGTCCAGAGACCTTGGTTTGGGTCGCGGCTCTATCACAATCTAGTTGTTCACTTTGGACAAGTCATCACGGTCCTTCTTCCTCTGGAGAGTTTCCTCTCCACCCAAGGCGAATATAATTATACGCAGAGAACACACAACACAAAATGTCACAGGGACGCCCCACAGCATCTATAGGGGATTCAAATGGCTTGTCTGTAAAGTTCCAGTTGCCATGAACAGCAGATAGCTCTCAAGCACAGTAACACACCTCCTTCGTGCCCAGCACCTCGTCCTGCCCCTCCCTGTGATATCAGCAGCTCACCTCCTAAAGCTAACCTCCCTGGGGTACCTGTGCCGTATCCACTGCTCTCGCTGCTCCACCTCCCCTTGCCCCATCCCTACCAAAGGCCCCTGAGTCTATGGGGACCTCCTTCCTGCCCAGATCAGCCACCTCTTCTGCATGGCGTCTGCAGAGTTCGCCCCTTCTGTCACATCACTTGGAAAGCTCTGCTGGCCTGCATATGCAAACCCCTGCCCTCTCCCTGCTCTCACCACCTTCCAAAGGCTCCTCCAGGCCACGGCCTCCTCTGCACTCTCCCTATCTCACCTGTCAGACTCGTTCTGAGTGCAAACCTCTCGTTGTCCTCCTCAAGACTTCACATATGCACTTGCAATCGAGCACTTTCACCACCTCCAGGCCTCTATCTCCACTTAATAGTTCGCTTTTCCCCCATCTGGCACACATAAGTCCAAAATGGAACATCTGGCCCCCAAACCAGCCCCACTTCCCACCTGTGTTCTCATGAATGATGCCACAATTCTTCCCAGGTATTCAGCTGGACACCACGATAGCATCTTTCCCACTGAGAGCCATACGGACAACCAAGGAGCCTTCCTGCAGCTGGTCTCCACATATTTTGTTCTCTATTTCGAAGGCCAGGAAGCCAGTCAAAGCCTTCAAGCCCCTCTCCCTTAAAGGTGAACCAGCGTCACTAGCGTGATGATCATGACCCCACTCAAAACACCACCAAAAGCTCCCATTTCCTACCCAGCAAACCTAACTTTTCAGCTGTACCAATAGGCTTTCAATAGGCTAACAGCTTCCCTCCAGCAAGTGCACCTTCCTTACTCCTCTACTGTCTCCCAAACATATCCCGCACTTGGTCCCTTCCATCAGGCCAAGCCCTGTTGGGGATCCAGCCACTCCTCCACCCACACAGACCTGCGCCACATTGTGTTAGGACTGCTAGTTCTCACAGCTGAGAAGTTTTAACAGCATCCATTGGTGCACTGTGACATTTCACAATATATTGCAAGATGCTGAAAATACTCAGCAAACTCTTGCCAACAGCAATAGTTGCTTTGGGGAATACGACTGAACTCAGGTCAGAAGAAATGAATGCTAATTCTGGTTCTGCACCACCTATCTGAGTGACTTTGAACAAACATTTCCAGCCTCAGTTCCTCATGTGTAAAAATAACATTACACCTCCCTGCCAACCTAATGGACTGTGGCATGAAAGAAATGAACGTATACAATAATACTCAAACAAAATGAACACATCCTCATGCATGTGTTGCAAAGGATTTGTCACAAAGCATGTACTATGACAATCAACAAAGTCATTGTCCAGGGACATCACTGGGAACAGAGAACTTATTTTGTTGGCATAGCTTCTATTTGTTCATTACACCAGTAAATACACTTTCAAAACACGGCCAATTCTCTATGTCAGAATACTTCTATTAATACTTGTCTAAAAGATGAATTTGGAGGAGACTGGTACATTTTCTTCTATCTCCATCAGTTCAAGCCTATATACAACTGACAAAAAGAGGAGCACAGCTCGTGAGAATAGCCTTTCAATCCCCCTTAGCATCTAGTGCTTTCCATATAGTAGCCTTTCAATGATCAACTGCAGGTGAATAAATGAAGTCCTCTGGCGTGCACTGTTGGAGGTACTGCAGGTACACAGAGGCTGCAAAAGGCTGCCTCCTCCTTTAGGGGAAGAGGAGGGAAGGGGACACACAGAAGGAGGGAGCTAGAGTGGAAGGAGCAGGGAAGAGGAGCTACATTTGTTATGGAAAATGCTACTCCTATTTTTCATGGCGGCAAGAGAGCTCCATTTCAACAAAATCTGACTACAGCAATGCAATTCTTAACTTACATTAGGACTCACTAGCCGATAGGTTCTCAACGGTGTAAAGTCGCACCATTTCATCCCTACTTCTAAGGCTCTTGTCCCTTCTAACCTTGCCCCTCTGTTTCATGCCTCCTTTATCCTTAATTGTTTTCTTGTCAGACAGGAATACTGTCGCCAATCTTTTCCTTGTTTATAAACAGTTTTAAAAAATCAAAGCTAAAAAAGGATCAAGAGTTAAGAAACGTAATTTTTAAAGTCACATCCTTGAGGCTCTGCTTAGTAGTCTCCATCCATATTACTGCCAGAATATTGCTTTAGCTATAGCAACGTGTTCCACCTTTACTTTGGGTAACTGGAATCCCACCCAGTAGACAGCTCAGAGTCCTTGTCACTGAGTGAGGTGTATTCTGTGTTTTATTACGTGAACCACCCAAGGTTGGGAACCACCTAAATGAGACCCATGCCAAGCTCCCTGTTACAAAAGATGAAATTACAGTGGGAGACTTGGGTATGCTTACCAAAGACCTCCAGCATATACAGGCAAGACTTCAACTTCTGTCAAAAAATACAACTTTCAATATTCTCTAAATACACCAGACAACTCAATGATTTTCTTATTCTTTCCAATTTTCATTCTTTTGAATACAGTTCTAGGCTTTATATGAAGTATAAACTATTTTCAATCACACCACACAGGCATAAGAAAAATGAAACAAGTTTGACCCACATCAAAGAAACATCAATAATGACAAGAATTCTTACACAGCGTAAAGGTGATTCATGCCTTAAAAATAAATCCACAAGTAATCTACACA